>NW_027556098.1:365042391-365237391 GCF_003287225.1 Phascolarctos cinereus | reverse complement strand
TCCTGGGCCCTAGAGCTCCAAAGGCAAAAGTGAAACTGTCCCTCCCTGCCTTCAAAGATCTCACATTCTTCCGTGTGTGTGTGCGCGCGCGCGCGTGCGCGTACGCGCACTAGGAAGAGGTGTCAGAAAAGGCCTTCTGTGGAAAGAAGATGACCCCCAAGACGGAGGTCCTTTCTGGCTCTATACCTGTAAGCCTATGCTTGACTTGGTCAAGATTGCACAGTCAGGTAGTGGCAGAGCTGCTGGGCCACTTGGGGTCAGGGTTATCTACCTGGGGTCTGGGTATGAGGAGGCGCCTCACAGGGCCCACTGAAAGTGCAGGCAGGGATGGCTGTTGGGCAGGGACTGGGTCAACTGCCCCCATCTCTACCCTCTTCAGGAAGTCTGCCCCAGCTCCCTCCTGCTGCAAGGCTGCTCAGAGTATCTGGCAGCTCCAGGGGCTTGGCAGCTAGGGTGGGTGGGAGGTGGTTCCAGGGTGTTTTTGTGGTTGAATTTGCACTGAGTTGGACTGAATTGAATGGGAGGATGTTAACCATCATAACAGTTCCCACTTCCAAAATGCTTTAAGGTTTGCTAAGTTCTTTCATCCCATTTTCCTGGTTCTCTACCCTAGGGAGGCTTCTCTTGGTGGTGACCTCCACACCAGCCTCCACTCTCCATCCCATTCTCTCCCTTGACTGGGCGCCCAGACACCAGCCACTGCCCCTTTAAATAGCACCATTTGGCTGGGCCAGAACTCCTCCTCAGAACAGCTGGATGTCTCCATCCCTGCCCCAACAGCTTTTCCACACTCTAAGTCACTAAGCCCTCTATTTGGGGGATGACAGCTAACCAGAGGCTCCCTCCCTTCCTTCCCCTAGGGATGGCTTCAACAGAGCTCTCATCCCAAGATCCCCTAGAAGCGCTGTTGCTGGAATGTAAAACAGGCTAGGGGTTCAGACATGGCTATGCTCTGGAGGGGCTCCTGTTGCCTTCAAAGTAGGGGCCTGCAAAACAAGGATGAAAGAAAGGTAATGAGGTGATGGGGTGGGGGAGGGGTAGGAAAGAGCACATCCTGGGCTAGGAGCTTCCTATCAGTAGCTGGTGACATTGAAGTCCCCTTCATGGTCATCAAAGACAGAGTCCAGTCTGTGCTTCTATGTTTCAATTTCTGCTAGACTCCCCTGGAAATGGCAAAATATCCTCTGTGTGTGTGTGTGTGTGTGTGTGTGTGTGTGTGTGAGAGAGAGAGAGAGAGAGAGAGAGAGAGAGAGAGAGAAGAGAGAGGAAGAAGAAGAAGAAGAAGAAGAAGAAGAAGAAGAAGAAGAAGAAGAAGAAGAAGAAGAAGAAGAAGAAGAAGAAAGAGAGAGGGATGGAGGGAGGGAAGGAGGGAAAGGAGAAAAGGAGACAGAGTAAAAAGAGTAATATACAGAGAGACAGGAGGAGAAAGAAGAGAGGAAGAGGAACAAGGAGGGAGGGAGAGGGAGAGAACAAAGGGAGACAGAGGAGGAAGGAAAGAAAATACACAAAGAGAAGGAGGAAGAGGAGATGGAGGAAGAGAGAAGAAGGAAGGAAAAGGAACAGGAAGGAAGGGAGGGAGGAGACAGGAGAAGAAGAGAGAGGAGAAGAAGAGGAAGGGAAGAAGGGGAAAGGAAAAAGAAGAGCAGTGAAGACAGGGAGGAAAAGGAAACAAAGAAAGGAGGAAAGGAAAATACAGAGAGAGAAGGAGAGAAAGAAGGAGATGGAAGAAGAGAGGAAGAGGAAAGGAGAAGGAAAGAAGAAAAGAAAGAAAAGAGGAAGAAGGAGGGGATGGAGAGGAAAGGAAGAGGAAAGGAGAAAATGGTAGAGGGAGGGAGGGAAGGAGGGATGGAGGGGAGACAAAGAAAGAAGGAGAGAGAGAAGGAAAGAAAGGAGATGGAGGAAGAAGGGAAGGAGAGGAATGGAGGGACAAAGAGACAAAAGAAGGAGAAGTGAGGAAGACAAGCAGGAGAAAGAAGGAGAAAGCAATAGAGAAAAATAAAAAGGAGGGGGAGAGAGAGAGAGGAAGGAGCAGACTTTTGAGTTAGAAGACCTAGGTTTCAATCCTACCTTTGTGACTTTAAGAAAGTCACAGCCTCTTTGGTCTCATTCTCCTCAACCATAAGATGAGGATGTTAGACTAACTGGCCTCTGTGGTCCTTTCCAGCTCTGGATTTATGACTCATAACTATGAGACAGAGACAGAGGTAGATACAAAAACTTGGGAGAAAGTAGAGTGAGGGAAAGGAGAGAAACAGAGAAGGGGGGAGGAAGGTAGCTAGAGTGGTGATAAAGTGGAGAAGGGAGGGTGGGAAAGGAGGATAAGGGAGGGGGGAGAAAGGAGGAGAGAACTTCTCAGGGACAAACAAAAGGACAGAGAGGCAGGAAGAGGAGAGAGATATGCTGTTGGTGTGCTAAATTGGGTTTTCCATTGAGAGGGCATGAATGAGTGGGGGTAGGGGGAAAGAAGATTGGAGCAGATGTCAGTGTATGAGAGTGGGGGAATCTAAGGGCACAGCTGGGTTTCAAGGTCAGGACCAGGGTCAGGGTCACTTTGTGACTAAGGAGTGTATCTCCACCAGGACTTAACCTCCTACGGGGCAGCTCCTCACTGTTAACTCCCCCTCCTCTCCATCAGAGCCTCACTTCTTCCCAGGCTGCCCCTTCCGTTCCTCCTCCAGACTTTCTCCCCACAGGTCTCAGACACCAGTTCTCCTCCAGTGCCACTAGCAGGGCAGGCTGCCTGCCTCCCTCTTGGCCTTGGTCACTTTCCTTTGTCCTAGGTCCAATGGCCAGAATAGGGCCTTCTTGTCCCACAAGAGACTTTCCACAGGGTCTAGATTTGGGCTTGAACCTCTATCCCGTGTAGGATGTCAAGAGTTTGAGGGGCCCTGACCCACCTATTTTTCTGACTATATCATGATCAGGGGTCAGGGCCCTGGATTTGAGATCAGAGGAGCTGGGTTCAAATCCTACTTAGCAGCTGTACAACTTTGGGCAAGTCACTTAACCTCTCTGAGGCCTCAGTTTGCTCATCTGTAATGTGAGGGGTTGCATCTCTGAGGTTCCTTTCAGCTCTAAATCTGATCTCATGACCTATTGTGAAGCACTTAGCTATATGACCTTGGACAAGTCCTTCTGCCCTTTCTAAGCTGATTTTTTTTTTGTCTAGAAAATGAAGGGATTGGCTAGACAGACATTAAGGTCCTTCTAGATGTTCTAAATTGTCTCCCAGAAATGACTTTCTGTATTCTAAGGTACCTTCCTGACCTCCCAGATCCCCTTAACCTCCATAGCTCCCTATGGACCTCACAGCTCGGGGAGGGGGGCGAGGGGGCAGGATTTAGTTCTGGCCCCCAGCATAGTGACATCAGACCCAGTTCTTCCTTCTTCTGTAAATCTGCCCTAAGTGCTAGGGGAAAGAAGATAAAGCTTGGTGACTTCAGGAGGCTGGGAAAAAGAAAACCCCGTCCTGGCGAGTGTATGGCTGTATGGGGGGAGTGGAGACAGGGAATGTGGCCATGGTTACCTGATCCAGAGCCTGGACCTGCCTCCCCTCTGCCCAGATGAGGGGAGCCACAGGGAAAATTTCTCCCCCACCCCCCACCCCGAAATACACTGTGATTCCCACTGTGATGGAGAGAGGAACCCACTGTCTCCATGGCAACTGAGCCATCCCTGTTTCCCAGCCTAGTCCCTGCTCCTGGCTGTGAGGGGAGCTGGCAGCCCCTCCTCAACCACTGGGCTCTCCCCTCCCCTTTCCTCCTCATCTGCCTTCTCCCTCTTCTTTCTTGCTGTTCCCTTCCCCTCCCCCCCACTTCTCTTTCCCCACTAGACTGGGGGATGGGTTCAGCACAGGAGTAGTGCTTGTTCATCCAGGGTTAATTGTCTCCAAACACTTTCTTTCTATTCCTCTCTTGCTCCAGAACTACCGTGGCTCCCTATTCCCTGCTGCACCAATTACACTGCTCCACCCAGCATTTGAAGCCCTCCCAAATCCATCTCCACCCACACCCAGCCAGCCTTTTTTCCAGAATGTTTTCCCAGGATATGCCATACAGTTCACCTGGGAATGGTCACTTAGGAGCATCCTTATTGGTGCCTGGCCCAGGCTGTCCCTCTGCGCTCCAACCCTTCTGTCATCTGATATTTTCAACTTTCGCCACCGGTCAGTTACAGACCCTGTGACCAAAGGGGCAGGCTCTTTTGGACTAGGGTCTGGGTGCACAGGAGAGGGACACAGGTTAATGCAGACCAAGTTCCAAAATGTTGGAGGTCAGGGCCTAGGGCACAGAGACAGAGGTGGCCTAGGGGGAAGGTGAGGTTTGAGCCCATTACAAATCAATGAGTCTGCCATCAAGCATTTCCCTTCCCTTCTGATGCCTATTGCATGCTAACCACTCAAATCAGACCTACCTAAATATACATATATATACATATGTGCATATATATGTATGCATGCATGCATGTATGTATGTATGTATGTATGTATGTATGTGTGTGTGTGTGTGTATCAGCAAGAATTCATGGCTACTACTGCCCAGAGGCAGGTTAAGTGTGTGAGATGGGTTCTCCTCTGCCTTTGTCAGGCCACAGCTGGTGTCTTTCACTCAGTTCTAGAGGGCATATTCTAGGAAGCCCATTAATGAGCTTGCCTGTCTAGAGGGGACAGACAGGCTCATGAGGGAACTAAAGACCATAAGAGGTGATTGAAAATGCTGGGGGAGTGGAGGGTTAGCCTAGAGAACACTTAAGGTGAGACAAGATTCAAGACATCTGGCTTTAAGTATTTGAAAGGCTGTCTGTCAAAGGGCAAGGGGCTTAGCTTTGTTCTCCTTGGCCCCAGAGGGTGAAACAAGGAACAAAGGGGGGAAATCTCAGAGAGGTAGCTTTGGGTCTAATATAAGGGAAAGCTTCCTAATGCTGAGAGCTGTCTCCAAATAGAATAGGTCTCAGGAGGTAGTGAGTTCCCATTGCCTGAGGGCTTCCAGAGGAGGGTGGATGATGACTTGTTAAAAGGTAGCATGGAGAGGCTTCCCAGTCAAGTCTGTGACTCTGTACCTTGCTAGTAGTGAACCACAGACTGTCACCACACCAGACTCTAGGTGCTTGGGCAACAGTGCAAATGATGCCTCTCTCTGGGTGCAGTCCATCTCTTTTTCTTGGCTGTTTTCTAAAGAGGTTGAGCATCTGTTGTTTCATATCTCCCTTCTAGAGTCTGCCATAATTAACAATGTACTCGTGTTTGCTCAACCCCAATGCAATGTGTGGGGCAACTAGTGGCATACTGGATGGAGCACTGGGCCTGGAGTCAGGAAGCTCAGAGTTCAAATCTGACCTCAGACACTGTTTCTGTGACAGGGGAAGGTCACTTAACCCTGTCTGCCTCCATTTCCTCATCTGTAAAATGAGCTGCAGAAGGAAATGGCAAACCACTCCAGTATCTTTGCCAAGAAAACCCCAAAGCAGGGTCATGAAGAATCAGACACGATTCAACAACGATGTACAATGCAACATGTAACAAAATGGTGGGGATGGTCTAAGTGTGTCTTATGGTTGGATGACCTCACCTGTATGCAGAAGTCACATATCCTTACACGTGTGAGTAGGAACACATGCACATGCACACATGGGGCAGGTGTCCATACTTGAGTGCAAGCCTGTACACACAAAGAATGATGTGGTCACATCCCAGAGCGACATAGATGCATGCACAGCCATTTAGATAACCCCCAAAGTCCCACCCATCCTTAAATGTGGTTCTATGATCCCGGAGGGAGAGGGACTTCCATTCCCCGAAGAGGCCTCTTTGCTGAATGGACCTGCTGCTGTCTGAAACTAAGGGTCAATGGAGACCAGTGCATTTGCAGTCATCCCTGAAGTCTCTGCAAGAAAGGCTAGAACCAGTGACTTAATTCACTCCTTAATGCCAGCACTGCCCCCCTTTGAGGAAGTGTAGCAGAAAGGAAAGCTGGATCCCAAGGCAGAGGATGAGGTTGTGTATCTCTGGGCCCCAGTTTTCTTCTCTGTAGAAGGAGAGGGTCGGACTACATGACTGCTAAAGCCTCTTCTAACTCTAAACTGGTCCTATAAGCCTAAGAATGCTCTTTCCCCAGGTTCTTGTGATCCTAAGGGATAAGCCCCTGGGATAAGGGAGGGAAGACCTGGGCTGACTGCCATCCATGGATCTGGAGGGACTAGGCAGTTTGGGTAGGGAAGGTGTGTGTGTGTGTGTGTGTGTGTGTGTGTGTGTGTGTGTGTGTGTGTGTGTGTGTGTGTGTGTGTGTGTGTGTGTGTTGTGTGTGTGTGTGTTGTGTGTGTGTAGGGGGCGTGTCTAGAGGGCGGGAACTCACTGACTCCTCCCCCATCCCTAAATGTTCCTACTCCCCACCTCCCCTCGCCCCCCGCCCCCCCGCTTCTTCCTTGCTTTCCCTGCCCCTGGCTAGCAGCCAGTTTGGCTTTCCTGCCCCCGCCCCCCTACCCAAGCCGAAACTGTGCCACGGAGGAGGCTCCGGGTGGCGGAAAACCCGGGGTCACCGTTTAGCAGCGGCAACAATGGATTCATTAGCTCGGATTAGTCTCGGCCCTGGCTCTCTGCTCCCCGGGCAATTACTCACTCACTTCATTAACAGGACAAGCTGGGCTGCCTCAGCCGCGAGTGCAGCAGCAGCGGTGATGTGGGACCAAACTAAGTCCGGCCTTGGACAGTCCAGTCCGCCCCACCTCGGCTCCCCTCCCCTGGCCAGGACAAGGCCTCTCAGATCCCTGTCGCTGGTTCGCAGCATCTCTCTTCCTTCTCCGCTCCGACTATGCATGAATATCTGTCTTGTCTGTCGTAGGATTTTCGTCTCTGCTGCCTCTGTATGTCTGCATTTCTGTCTCTATGCCTGCTTCCATATTTCTGATTCTGTATCTCTGATACCTCTTTATCTGTCTCTGGATTTTTTGTAGGTTTCAACATCTCTATCCCTGTATCTCTTATCTGTTGTCCTTGTATCTCTGCCAGTCTCTGCATCTCTCTATCTCTGTTCAGTCTATGTATTTCCCCGCACCCCCAACCCCCTCTTTTTCTATCTCTGTCTCTACGTGTGTTCTGCCCCCCATCAACTGTTTCTGTCCCTGTCTCTCCAGCTCTCTTCCTTAGCTGCCTGTTCTTTTCTCACCCTCTCTCAAGACATCTCTGGCAGTGGCCTCATCTCCATTTCTGCCCTTCTTTTTGTCTGGGCTCTGTGGCACGTAGGGATACTCTCCAAGGCCGGTTTCTCATTTCCATGGGGTCTCTATTTGAAGTCTGAAATCAATGATTTCTGTGATTTGGGTTTCACATCCCATCCCCAACTCTGGTCTGGAGCATTTGGGAAGGAATTGACACTTCTCATCCATTCAACATTCATTCATTCAACAGACAGCTGGAGGGGGGAGGGGAGAGGCGAGATAAACAGGAAGAGATTCATGAGTGTTGCCTTTTGGGAGCTTACTTTCTGAGACCCACAAAATGATAGTGCCAGGCAGGGGAAAACGATCCTGATCATGAGAGAAATCAGAACAATGCACCAGAAGAGTCAGAGTTGGGAGAACTGACATATTATATGGTGGACTTCCTGGAGAAGGGCATTTGAGCTAAGCCATGAAGGATGGATTGGATTTCCAGTAGGTGCTGAGGAAGGGCAGGTGAGAAGAGCCGTATGAGCCAAGGTAGGAAAAGCACATGACATGTTCATAGGGTGAGTTGTCCAGGTCAACTTTCTTCCTGGACACCTTACCTTCTCAGGAGAAGCTGCTTTCTCTCGGCTCTCTACCTAGCTGTCTGAGCTGTGCCTCAGGCTCCTTTGATGCATCATTATCCATATCCCATCCCCAACTGTGAGTATATCTTAAGGATCTGTCCTGGGCCCTCTTCTCTTCACTCAAAACCTCCTCTCTCATCAGCTCCCATGGGTTTGATTATCATCTCTCTGCCGTTAATTCCTACATCTATACATCCAGCCCTCATCTCTCTCCCGAGCTCTAGTCCCACATCAACAACTGCCTATTGGACATTTCCCTCTGTAGGCTCTGTAGGCACTTCAAACTGAACATATCCAAAATAGAACTCATCTTCCCGAGCACCCCCACCAAATCTACACCCTTTTTGAGTTTTTCTCTCTCTGTCCAAGGTACCATGTTCCTTTCTTAGAGTCACCCAGATTTGAAACCTTATAGTCATCATCTACTCTTCACTTTCTCTCGCCCTCCATATCTAAGCCACTCTAAGGTCTTGTCAAATTCTCTCATCAACATCTGGATCATCTGTTTCCTTTTTTTCACTAACCAGCATTCTAATTCAAGTTTATATCACCCTCAGCTGTCCTATTTGCAATAATTCGTAATTGACCTCCCTGCCTCAAGTATCTCCCACCACTAATTCAGCCTCCACATAGCTACTAGAGATACTCCAAAAGCACACATCTGATCACATCACTCCCCTGCTCAATGTGGCCTTTATGATCAAATAAAACTTTTATGATTTGATTGACCAGGGCATCTGGTGACACAATGGATAGAATGCTGAGCCTGGAGTCAGGAAGACTTCAAATCCAGCCTCAGATACTGACTAGCAGTGTGACCCTAGGCTAGCCGCTTAGCTCTGTTTTCCTCAGTTCCTCATCTGTAAAGTGGGGATAATAACAGTAACACCTACCTCCTGGGGCTGCTGTGAGAATCATTTGAGATAATATTTGTAAAGCTCTTAGCACAGAACCTGACACAAAGTAGGTGTTTTGTAAATGCTTGTCCCTTTTTTTTTAATAAATAATTTATTTATTTTTAGTTTTCAACATTCACTTCCATAAGATTTTGAGATTTTTATTTTGTTCCCCCCTTCACCCTCCCCAAGACAGTGCGTGATCTGATATAGGCTCTACCTATACACTCACATGCATTGCTTATCCCTCTTGCTTCTTCTGGGTTTATTATACATTATTCCCTTTCTTTTCGCTGCTTTCCGGACTTCTGGCTACTCCGCACCAATGGTATTCCATTTCTTATCACCATGCCTTTGTTCCTGGAATGTATGGCCTCCTCCCTGTCACCTCTCAGGACCCCTAGTTCCCTTCAAAACTCAAAGGCCACCTCCCATATGAGATCTTTCATGATCCTTCCAGCTATGAGTGTCCCTCAAAAACTACTTTGCATCTATTTTGTGTTTATTTATTTAGAGGGACAAGTTGCTTCCCCCATGGAATGTAAGTTCCTTGAGGACAGGCATTGTTTCACTGTTGCTTTTATATCTCCAGTCCCTGGCACATAGTAAGTGCTTAATAAATGCTGAAATGCCTCTTGAAGTGTTGGTTGAATGATTGGACTGGAATATAAGGAACTGGGAGACAAAGGCTAGAGAGGAGAAGAAGGTGGGGAGATGGAAGATGGGGAATAGAGACTGAATGCCTTGTAGTGAAGATGTACATTGACAGCCTTTACTCACAGAGTTCCAGAGCTACAAGTGCCCTTAGAGACCATCTAGGCCATCCCAGTCACATCGTCACCCAGGAAGACCCCTCTGCCCCTGCCAACTACTCCTCTGATTGGTGACTTCCTCCTGGAACTTCCATTTTGAGGAAATGCCCAGGCCAGCCATACTCGCTCTCTCATTGCTCTCTAGGCTGTGGTCAGTACTGTCCACACTTCTCCATCCTAACCCTCTCCAGTTTTTTACTTCCTTTTATGTGTCGCCTTCTCCCATTAGAGAGAAGTAAGCTCCTTCAGGACAGGGACTGTCTCTCTTTTTGTTTGTATTTTTATCCCTCATCCTTAGCATGGACAGTCAGTCAATAAGCATTTATTAAGTACCTACTATGTGCCAGGCACTGTGCAAAGAACTAAAGATATGAAAAGAAGCCAAAGACAGTTCTAGCACATAGTGAGTTCTTTATAAATGCTTGCTGACTTGACTAGTCCAATCCAACCTGAAAAGAACTCCATTTGGATTGTACTGGCCAACTGGTCATCTGGCCTTTCCTTAAAGATCTCCAATGGCTTCTATGGAAATCCATTGCTTTTTGAGGTTGCTCATTCTCATTATGGAGTACTCTAATTATTAGGAAGTTTTCCTCCAGGTCAGACCTACATTTGCTCCTTTGAAATTTCTTCCCATTCTGTCCTCTGGGACCAGACAGAACAAATCTCATTTCTCTTCATTGTGACAACTTTTCAATACTTGAAGACAGCTATTATGTCCCTCCTAAATGTTCTGAGTTCTGAGCTACACATTAATTCAACAAGCATTTGGGGGGGGGTTCATGACTTATTTTATTTTTTTATTAATTTATTTTGATTTATCAACAATCACTTCCATATGCTTTTGAGTTGAAAATTTTTCTGCCCCTTCCTCCCCCCACCCTCCCCAAGACAGCGCACAATCTGATATAGGCTTTACATTTACATACCCATTAAACATATTTTCACATTAGTGAAGTTGTAAATAAAAATTAAAACCAATAGGAGGAACCATCAGAAAGATGAAACAAAACTCAACAGAAGGTAAAAATAAGTGATAGCGATTTGACTTCCGTAGGTCTTTCTTTGGACGTGGACAGCATTTTCCATCCCGAGGCCTCTGGAGATGTCTTAGATCCTCGTAATGCTGAGAAGGGTTCAGTTTAACAATCTTAGTCATTGCATAATGTGGCTGTTATTGTGTACAAAGTCCTCTTGGTTCTGCTCACTTCATTCAGCATCAGACCATATAAGTCTTTCCAGGTTTTTCTGAAGTCAGCCTTCAACAAGCATTTTTTAAACCCCTATCTGCCAAGTGCAGTTAGGCACTGGGGGACACAGAGACACAAAAGAAACAATCTCAGACCTCATGGTGCTTATAATCTATGGGGGAAGCAACCTGTTCACAGATAAGAATTAATAACAGTAGTAGTAGTAGCAGCAGAAGCAACAGCAGTAGTAGTAGTAGTAGTAATAGTAGTAGTAGTAGTAGTAGTAGTAGTAGTAGTAATGGTAGTAGCAGTGGTGGTAGTAGTGGTGGTGGTGGTGGTGGTAGCAGCATTTATATAGCACTTTAAGGTTTACATATGTTATATCATTTGTTCCTCAAAACAACCTTCAGTGTATGAGGTAGGCATTACTTTAAAACCCATTTTACAGATGAGGAAACTGACAGGTCAGGCTAGGAATTCTAAGAGACAAAAGTGAGGAAGATGCCCCCTCCAGGCATAGAGGGACAATCTATACAAAGGCACAGAGAAAGGAGATGGACAGGAGATGGTACATAGGGAGTAGCAAGTAAGCTAGTTTGACTGGAAAATAGAATATGGTTAGGGAAGTAATATGCACAGCCTGGAAAGGTATGCTGATTTTAGTGATAAATAGAGACGTTTGTATTTTATCCTAAAAGCAATAGGGAGCCACCCAAGCTTCTTGAGCATGAGAGTAGCATTGTCAAACCTATGCTTTCATAATATCAATTTGTTGGCTATGAAGGAGAGACTGAGGCAGGAAGATTATTAAGCTAATTAAACATTCCCAGTTCCTTCAATGGATCCTCACATAACATTGACTCAAGGCCCTTCACCATCTGATTGCTCTCCTCTCAGCTCCCAGAACTGAACTCCAGACAAGTGCAGAGGACCATCACCTCCTAATTCCTGAATGCTTTGCCTTTCACTGCAGCCATCCATCCACGCCATTCCCCCTTCAGCTTCCTCCAGTCCCTTCCTTCCCATATTTATTCCTCCAGCTCTCTGAATTTTCTGTCCTGAAACAATTTAGAAATATGGATTCAATAATACACTTAGATGGATGCAGGACTGGTTGTTTGACCAGGTGGTTTTCAATGGTTCAGTGTCCCTGGGGCAGGAAGTCTCCAGTGGAATGCCTCAGGGATCTGTACTGAGCTTCATGCTGTTGAACGTTTGTATCAATGATCTGGATAAAGGCATAAATGGTCTGCTCAAAAAAATTGCAGGTGATGCAAAGCTGGAAAGGAGAGTCGCCCAATGCAGTAGATGGTGTTCATCTTTATGGGCTGGAGCACTGGGCTGAGGTGAATGAAATGAAATTCAATAGGGATCGGTGTAGGAAGTCTTTCACTTGGATACCAAAAGTCAACTTCACAGTCAGATGGAGGAGACTTGGATAGGCAGCAGTAATCCTGAAAAGGATCTGGCATTTTAGGTGACTGCGAGTTTAACATGAGGCAGCATACCGTGATGTGGTAGCCAAAATGCTGATTAGACCTTAGGCATCATTAAGAAGAATGGAGCTTCCAGGAAGAGGCTCATTGCTCTCTGGCCAGATCAGACCTCCTCTGCAGTGCTGTGTTCACCTTTGACAGTCACAGCTTAACAACATTGATAATTTGGAGAATATCCAGAGGAAAGAAAGCAGAATGAAGAGCCTTGAGTATGTGACATATGAGGAGTAGTTGAAGGAACTGGGTGTCTTTAGCCTAGAAAAGAGAAGACTAGGGGAGTGGTGGTAGAATACATGCTAGCTGTCTTCAAGCCTTTGAAAAAATGATGTGGAAAAGGGATTAGGCTTATTCTGTTTTGCCTGATCACAGAATGGAAAGCGATAGATAGATGTTGCAATGGGAAAAATCTAGGCTTGATGTCAGGAAAGACACTCCTTGGAGGTCTTCAAGCCAAGGCTGGGCTACCAGTTGCCATGGGGATTCCTGTCATGGATGGATGGAAGGTCTTTTCAAATCTTCCAGTTTTATAATTCTGTGGCAGAAGCCTGACCTGAGAGTTGGGGAAGCTGGGTACAAGTCCCATCAGTGGGCCAAAAGCAGGCTGAAAGGTGAGGGATGAAACAGCAAGTCTCCGCCTCCCTTTGCTGAAAATGGAACCCTTCTGTACATTTCATGTAAATGTCAACTCCTGTCCATAGGAACTCAGATGAGTCAGAGATGGTCTGAGAAGAGTCAGAACTATGGGGAGAGGAACTAGATGTAGGAGGAGGAGTGAAGGGCAAGGGAAGTGTGAAGAAAAGACAAATAATCCTGAAAGAATCACGGGATTAGTGATGGGGAACTCACTACTTCTTGGAGCAGCCCACTGCCCAGTTCTCACTGTTAGAGGTGCTACATTGAACCAGTAACTATCTCCTTACAATTTCTGCTCATTGATCTTAGTTTTGACCTCTGGGGCCTAGCAGAACAAGCCTAATTTTTTGTAGAGGAAAAGGTGCGGATTTTGGAATCAAGATGATCTAAGTTCAAATCTTGCTTCTGACACTTGATAGCCATAAGCAATTCATGTATCCCTTTTATGAGCCTCAGTCTCTTTATCTATTAAATGGGGTGAGTAGCACCTACTCCCAATGGTTGTGGTAAAGATTAGAGATAACACACATAAAATGCTTTGCAAACCTTACAACTGATATAAACATCACTGGTTGTTCTTCCCTGTGACAGCATTTCAGATACTTAAAGGCAATTATCTTCTCCTCTTTCCTTTTTTTTTTTGGATAGGCAATGGGGTTAAGTGACAGAGTCACACAGCTAGTAAGTGTTATGTGTCTACTTCCAGATTTAAACTCAGGTCCTCCTGAATACAGGGCCAGTGCTCTATTCACTGCGACACCTAGCTGCCCCATCTTCTTCCTCTTAAACCTTCTTTCTATGCTAAACATCTTTAATTCCTTGTGCTGGTTCTTGGTGTCCAAGTTCATGGAGTTGTTAATCTCTTCATCATCTTCATCTCCCTATGCTGGCCACTCCACAACTTGTTAATGTCCTTCCTAAAATGTAATGCTCAGCCCTAAACACAGAATGGGTCTGAGCAGAGCAGAGAATCTGTGTAACTCTCATCTCCCTGTCTGAACACAGGCTAAGCACGTTATATTTTAGCATTTATATAACTCTTGAAGGTTTGCAAAGCCCTTTACAGATGTTACCTTATTTGATCCTTATAAGAACCCTCAGAAGTAGGTGCTATTATTATCCCTATCTTACAGATGAGGACACTGAGGCCCAAAGAGGTTAAGTCACTTACTCAGGCTCACACAGGTAGGGAATATATGAGGCAGGATTTGAACTCAGGTCTTCCTGTCTCCATGTCTTATGCTTTATCCATTGAGCCAACTAGCTAATTTTTTTGGGGGGGATGCATCACAATGCTACCATTATAAAAAAAAAAAAGAATGTTGCTATGGGGTAGCTAGGTGGTGCAGTGGATAGAACACTGGGCTTGGAATCAGGAAGACTCATTTTCATGAGTTCAAATTTGGCCTCAGATACTTATCTACCTGTGTGACCCTGAACGAGTCATTTAACCCTGCCTGCCTCAGTTTCCTTATCTATAAAATGAACTGGAGGACATGGAAAACCATCCCAGTATCTTTGCCAGGAAAACCCCAAGTAGGGTCATAAAGAGTCAGACATGAGTGAAATGACACAATGACAATGTTTTCATTGTTTTTTATGAGGGAAAGGGGTAGAGTTTTGAAGGTAGAGTTTAAACTCTGATTCATGATACAGTGGAAAGAGCACTGAACTGGGAGGCACAGGCTTGGGTTCAAAGCCCAGTTCTGCCTCTTACTACCTGTAGGACCATGGACAAGTCACTTAACCTCTCTAGATGTCAGTTTCCTTATCTGAAAATGAGAGGATTGGAATGGTGATGTGTGAGATCCCTTTCAGCCTATATCTCCGATCCTATGACCCTGGAAAAATTGTAGGGCGTGTTATTAAGAGGCTAGTTTATGAGAATTTAGATTGTGAATTCCTTGAGGGTAAAGACTGTCTTTTGCTTCTTTTTGTATCTCTCCCCATCCCCCAACTTAGCACAGTGCCTGGTATATAGTAGGTGCTTAATAAATGTTCATTGATTGATTTAGAAAGGGAAGCAGTGATGACAGAGGCAGCATGGTTTCACCAAGGACAAACTAACTTTCTCCACCTTTTTTTCTCAGGGTTGTTCGCCTGGTCCGTGAGGGGAATACTGTAGATCTGTAGATAGTGCTTGCCTAGGTTGGAGTAAAGCATTAAATGAAGCCTGTCCTGCAGTTCTTATAAAAGAGATAAAGAGATGGGGGCCTTGATAACCAGACAGGCTGAATGATGAAACCTGGAGAGGCATCATGAATAGGTCAATGTCAGCTCTAATGGAATACTCCAGGAATCTCCTTTTGGCCATGTGTTATAATTCAGGTTTATCAATGACTGGAAGGAACACATTTGAAGACAGAGTTGAGATCCAAAAATCTCAATCCAACAAGCTAGAAAAATAGGCCAAACCTAATAAGATTTAATTCAACACACATTTTAATTCCTGAATATATATGAGACATTGTGCTAGGTGATAAGGATACAAAGACAGTCCTTGTCCTCAGAGTTTACATTCTACTAGATGAAATAAGATGAAAGGGCAATAAGGTGGTGACTAGAGTCGGGAAGACTCATCTTCATGACTTCAGTTCCCAACTCAGACACATACTAGCTGTGTGACCCTGGGCAAGTGACTTAACCCTGTTTGCCTCAGTTTCCTCATCTGTAAAATGAGCCAGCGGAGGGAATGGCAAACCACTGTAGTATCTCTGCCAAGAAAACCCCAAATGGGGTCACAAAGAGTCAGATACAACTAAAACAATTCAGCAAGATGAAATAAGTGAAGGCATAGCAATCATGGACACACACAAATGCTTATTCTCTGGATCTTGATCATAGATTTAGATTGGGAAGGGACCTTGAAGGCTCCCTCATATTATAGATGGGGAAACTGAAGAAGAGATGGGAGAGCTGTCCAAGGTCACAAATCTAGTATCTGAGGTAAAATTTGAATTCAGGTCTTCCTGACTGCAGTCCCAGCACTTTACCCACTGTGCCAAATAGTTGGATCATTTTGAACTTCTTCCCACTTTCTCACAGGGTGCTCTCCTTTTTTTCTGAAGAGGAAAACACTGAGAGCTTAGACCTAAGGCATTCAGATATAAAATTTGAGGGCCCCTTCATCACCATGCTAAAAGTCCCAAGTATTAGAAGTGCTCTGTGAGAGCTACCTTTGTACCAGCATACACTCAGACTTATTAATTGAACACACAGGCTCAGGGAGCCCACCACTGAATACCGGCTTACATTTTGTCCAACTTCCCTCCCACAATCATTAAACCAAAATTTGTCCAGTATAAAATCCAAGGATCTTCACCCAGATACAATCTCAGGCCAATGAACTAACAAGGAATCTGAACCCAGGCATACTCACAAACTGTGAAGGGATCCGCCAGGCACGCCCACAACCTCCTCCCAGTCTCTCTCTCTCTCTCTCTCTCTCTCTCTCTCTCTCTCTCTCTCTCTCTCTCTCTCTCTCTCTCTCTCTCAGCTTCCCCATAGTTAGGTCACTCCCTCATCATACTTTATCTTATCAAAGACACTCAGACTAAGAGTCACTCTTCAAAACCATCCCTATTCTCTGCAGGCTCTCAAAGTTTGTGTCAGAAATACGCAGGGGCTGAACTCCTAACTATACCTCCTTCACTAATTACCAGTGTCAGAAAAATGTCCTTACCATTCTTTTATTTCCCAGAGGATAATCAATAACTACAGACAGCTGTGATCCCTCTTCTACTCACAGCTGATACCTCTTCTGAGTCCATCAGTAACTAGAGAGTAGATGATATGAAAAAGATCTAGAGGTTCTAGTGGACTGCAAGCTTTCCAGAGTGAGCACAAAGGATTCAAACAAAGAAAATGCCATCCTAGGCTGCCCCAGCCGTCTGCCCTGGTCAGATTGCACCTGAAATATTGAGTCCAGTTCTGAGCATCACCACATTTTAGATAGCACATTGACAAGCTAGTGTTTCCAGGGATGCTGGTGTTCTGGGCTCAGTCTCCTTATGGGAAAATTAATCTCTGTTCTGTGGCTCTAGACTGACCCCCCCCAATGTAGATTGATCCCCGATCCTAGACACAGACCTAGCATGTGTACTGCACTGGGTGTGTATGTGTATGTGTTGAGCTAGGTGAGTTTGCATTGCTCTGGGTGTGTATATGTGTGTATTGTACTGGTTGTAAGGCAGTATATAGAGAATGCCTACTGTGACTGAGGTTAGGTGTGTTATTGACTAAATTTATGGGCACCTGTGATTGTATAGGCATCTGTCTGGAGCAGCAACTGTGTGAATAGTGCATGTGACTGGGTATGTGTGACTGTGACTGCTTATGGTGTGATTGTGGGCATGTGTGAGCACAAGCCTGTGACTTACATAAATGTGTGTGAAAGAGTGAGAGTACCTGGGAGTGATGCTGTGCACATATCTGTCACATGTAAATGTGTGTGAGTTCTATGAGTGAAACTTTGGATATATGTGTGTGTGTGACTACCTATAGTGCTCCATGGGTGTGTCGGGGGGTGTAAGTGTGTCAGCAACTATGGCTCCACATCAGTGTGTGGCTATCTGAAGTGTTTGAGCTCCAGTGAGAGTGTGTGTGTGTAAGGATGTGTAACTGGCTCTGAGTATCTGTTTATAGTTGTGAATATGTCAGCTAATGTGGCGGCAGTTTGTATCACTCTAGGACTGTCTGTGACTGTAACGGTCAGCCTTTCAGTTACTGTATGTGTAAGTGTACTGTGCTAGGCTGGCTCCATTTGTGTGTGTGTGTGTGTGAGAGAGAGAGAGAGAGAGAGAGAGAGAGAGAGAGAGAGAGAGAGAGAGAGAGAGAGAGTACTGAGTTCTGCATGTCTGAAACAAATGTGACTGTGTGTGTCCGTGTGTGTTGCCTTGGGGGGGTGTATACGTGTGGGTATGCTGTGTTCCCCATGTCTGAAACAAATCGTGACTGCGTGTATGTGTGTGTGTATTGTGCTGGGTGTGTGTGCACGAACGTGCGTGTGTATTGTACTAGGTTTGTATGTGTGTGTCTTGCGCAGAATGTGGGTGTGCGTGTGTACGCACGCACGTGTGTGTATTGTGCTGGGTGTGTGTGTGTATTGCACGGGATGTGTGTGCGTCCGGCCGACTCGGGGGTAGGGAGAGAAGCGGGGGGAGGTGTTGGGGGTTAGGGGGAAAGAAGCGAAGCGAGGTCCCCGGGAAAGGTCTCCCCGCGCCATCTTAATCCGGAATGAAGGAGAAGCTGTTGTCGGGATGGAGGCGGCCCCGGAGCAGACGTCTTCATCTGCGCGCGTGGTGCTTTCCGGGCAGCGCGGCGGCGGTGGCGGCGCTGGCTGCGATCACTCAGCCCTGGCTGGGCCTCCTAGTCTCAAGTGCTCCCATTATTGCTCTAATGCTGCCTATTAAGATCGCGCGGCTGCGCAACGGGCCGGGGCGGCGAGGGCTCCTATGGGGCGCAGAGCCCCAGAGCATCGCACACCGCACACGGCGGACTGACGGATGATCCCGGGCTGCGGAGATTCACTGAAAAAAAGAAGGCGCGTAAACCGAGAGGCAACCTAGTGGCGTGGGCACAGCCCGACTGCACCTGGCGCTGTCCTCTCTGCTCTAGTTAGCACCATTCAGAGGGAGGGGGAGGGGGGAACCCCAGGCTACTCCTGACCCATATGGGGGGGGGGCTGTCCCTGTCCAGGCGCTGATCATTACCTGGTGATGCGGTGAGGGGTGTGGAGCCCAAACTAGAGAATTCGGAGCCCTCTGAATGGGGCCCAGTGACCCCGTGGGAAGTGGGGGGAAATCCCCGTACTGGGGAAGGAGGCCCCTAAGCTCTCCCACGGTGCAGGGGACTGGTGGAGACGCAGCTTCGTGTGGTGAATAGAACCTGGGACTGCTCTCCCTCTGACTCTAAGTACGACCCTGGGCGAGTCCCTTCCCCTCCTGGTGCCTGCCTTGGTTTCTCCATCTGTAAAATGGAAGAGTTGAATCAAAAAAATCTAAAAAGCCCCTCCTAGTAGTGACATGATCCGTTCTAAGGTCCCTCCCAGCACTGATCTTCTCTATTCTAAAGGGTCTCTCACTTTTGTTCTCTATTCCAAGGCCCCTTCCAGCTCTGGCATTCTATATTCTATGGCCCCTTTCAGTTCTGATGTTCTATTTTCCTAAAATTGTAAGTCATAAAAGATGTTTTTAAATACAAAAGTTATTGCACTACTTTGTTCCCAAGGGGTAATCCTGTAAGTGGAGTGGGGGAGGGGGCATTGTGGCTGCAGATCTGTGCTCTAAGGACTGCCAAGAACTGAGATCTGGGCCAAGGCCACATCCTTTTCCCCTTGGAATGTTTTCTCACTTCCTCCATTTCTGAAAAAGACCCATCCTTCCAGGCCCAACTCCTTCATTCAGCCAGTCCGAAACCAGTGTTTACTAGGTTTACTATGTTCGGATGACTCTCTATCCTCTAGGATAGAACATTCCTAGTCCCTACCTTTCAGGACTTCATTTAAATCGTAATATAAATACCAGGATGAGTATCCATCTGAGAGGATACTACCTTCTTCCCTCAAGTTACTGTCCCTTGGGAGTAAAGTCATGAGAAATCTCACAGTTGTAGCTTCAGACTAGTTGGTTGGGAACAAATTCTTACCACTGGACGTCACTCCTAGCAGATCATCTCTGGTCCACTTTCTGATTCCTCTCGGCTACCCACAGAGACTTGCAGAGCCCTTACCTAAGAGTTCTTGCTCACCTGGATCCCAAAGACAAGATACTGCATATTTCCCTTGTGCCAGTCCCAGAGGAGACATGCAAACTCATATAATAGCCCAGCTGAAGGAGGGCTACAGACATTGCAAGGAGGGGGATTCCCCAGAGCACATTGTGTATGAGCAATCTAGCAGGGAAATTACAAGGTTCCTGCTCTACAAAATCCCTTTCAGCAAGGCTGAAAAAGGCAGCCAGATCAGATCACCAGTATCAGAGGTGTCTGTAACACTGGTTCTGATGGACTCTGGCTAGCAGCCGATGAGCATGTTCAGCTGTACCAACCAACGCACATGTTCCTTTCTACCTCTGCACCTCAGCTACATTGCCTACCCCTGTAGTGCTAACACAGAGTAACTCAGTGTGGTCAGGACAGGTCAGTGGCATTTCTGGTCTCCTGAAGCCAGTTCATTTAAGCAGAAGAGACAATACAGTCACTACTGATACTTATGAAATTGACTTCTTATACTTCTGCAAGAGCAAAGTAAGACATGAAAGAGGAAAGGGGAGAAAGCAGGCAAGAAGAAGAACTGGGTAGAAGTGGCGAGAGAGACAATGTCAGGTCCTGGGTTGTGTGTGTGTGTGTGTGTGTGTGTGTGTGTGTGTGTATGCTGCTGCTGCTGGGCTGACTGAGATGGGGACGTAGCTAGGAGACTGGACGATTCCCAGGCATCCCTCAGGCTATCTCAGGTGCCTGTGATGGAGCTGACATGCTGCAGGGAAGGAGAAGTCACTGAAGGAACATGCCTTTACCCTCAGCAGAAGCAGTTAAGGCCATCCACCTCTCACTGCCAAAGCATTTTTGGTGTGGGGTAGAAGTAGAACACTGACCTACCCCCACTCTGAGAGGCAGTGAAGTATAGTGGAAAGAATATTAGACTTGGGAAAAGATGACAACTTCAAGTCTTGGCTCCCCTTCTTTACCAGTTATATAATCTTGGGTAAATCTTTTAATTTCCTACCTGCTCAATTTCCTTATCTGGAAAATGGGGATAATATTTGTATTATCTATCTCACAGCATTGTTATGTGAAAAAGTACTTTCTAAACCTTAAAACACTATATAAATATGAATTACTATGTGTTGTTGGACTTATATTTAACTTCAGGCTACTGAGTAGAGGCTGGTGAGTAAGAGGGTTTGTTTGGGACAGCTCAGTGGCACAGTGGATAGAGCACCAGGCCTGGAAGGCCTGAGTTCAAATCTGGCCTCAGCCATTTACTCACTGTGTGACTCTGGGCAATTCACCTGTTCACTTCAGTTTCTTCATCTATAAAATGAGCTGGAGAAGGAAATAGCAAATCAGTCCAGTATCCTTGTCCAAAAACACCCCAAAAAACCCAAATGGGGTCACAAAGAGTGGACACAACTGAACAACAAGAAAGGTTTGTTTGTTTGCCTTGCTGTGTCCTTGTCCTGAAACTAATCTACTTTTAGCCTGTATTAAAGTAGATGAAGCATTAAATTTGGAGTCAGAGGACCTGGGTTCAAATCCCACTTCTACTACTCACTAAATGGCCTTGAGCAAGTCCCTTCACCTCTCTGGGCCTCAGTCTCCTAATCTTCCAAGCAGACTAGGTGATCTCTAAGCTCCTAGTCCCTTAATAATTATGAATATTGACATATAGAATACATAAGTTCAAAGCTGTTTCAGCTTTTTTTTGTTTCAGCTTTTCAGTCTTCTAGTATGAATGGAGACCGTAGGCTCTCTACTCCTTAAGCCACAGCATTAGGAAAGTGAAGGTAGGAAGGGATGAAGCCCCCAAGGACATGGGAGTGGAAAAAGGAATGTTATTTGACCTCAAACCCAAATCTCAAAAAGGGTAAGCATAGGGATCACCTTCTTAGGCCACCAAGTTCTAGGGTGTCTGCTACAAGGATCTGTCTATATCCAACTCCAGTCCTGTAGTCTGACCCACTCCTCTGGGCTGGAGGGATGGGTAGGAGCCAAAAGCACCCTCCCAAAGTCAAGCTATCTCATCCCCAAGGGGCCAGGTCATTAGGTCTACTTATAGGGAAGCCTATGAAAGAGTCTGGGCAGCTAGGTGGTGCAGTGGATAGGGCCTGGAGTCAGGAAGACTCATCTTCCTGAGTTCAGATACAGCCATAGACACTATCTCTGTGACCCTGGGCAAGTCTTTAACCCTGTTTGCCTCCATTTCCTCATCTGTAAAGTGAGCTAGAGAGGGAAATAGCAGACCACTCTAGTATCTCTGCCAAGGAAACCCTAAACAGGGTCATGAAGAGTCAGACACAACTGAAAAATGACTTAATAACAACATGAAAGAGTATGGACCTAGAGTCTAGAGAGCTAGGTTCAAATCTCAGCTTTGCTATTTATAAGTTGCATGACACTGGACAAGTCACTTGCCTTTTCTAGTCCTCAATTTCCACATCTGTAAAATGATGAAATTGGTCACAATAATTTCCAGGATCTCTTCTAGCTTTAAATACTATGTTACTGTGATTTTCCCTCTTGTCTACCATGATAGATTTACACTGCTGACACCATCCTTTCAAGGCCTGATCCTAAGGGTCTGAGTTACCAAGCAACGTAAAAGAAGCTAGAAAGTTAGTTCAATTAGGATGCCCCAACCTGCATTGCCCTTTCCCTTCTTCTTGCAATGAAATCAGAGTCAAGTAGGTCATGCAACTAGTATGTGTCTGAGGTTGGATTTGACCTCGGGTCCTCCTGACTCCAGTGCTGGTACCCTATGCACTGAACCACCTAGCTGCCTCTCCCTTACTTCTTATAGCATATATAGCAGTATAGAATATATATATATATATATATATATATATTCATATACATATATATATAATATATATGCATATATATTATATATATATATTCATATACATATATATATATAATATATATGCATATATGACTTTGTTCTTACCAACTCATCCAGGAAAGTACCTGACACCCAAGAGGAATTTCCCATTCATTGAATGAAGGACCATCCTGGGCCCTCTTCTCTTCTCCCTTTATATTATTTCACTTGGCAATTACATCAGCTCCCATGGATTCAATTATCATTTTAATACTGATGATTCCCAAATCGTCTTATCCAGCCCTGACCTTTCTTTTGACCTCTAGACCCACATTCCTAGCTGCCTATTAGATGTCCCATAGACATCTTAAACTCAGCATGTCCAAAATGGAACTAGTTATCTTTCCTCCCCAAACCCTCTTTCTAACTTCTTTATTACCACCAACCTCCTGGCCATCCAGAGTCACAACCTGGGCATGATCCTAGACCTTTCACTCTCTCTTAATCTTCCCTCTCCCCTCATATCCAATTCTTTTGATTAAATTGTGACATCTCTCATCTACATCCCATTCTCTCCTCTAACACTGCCACCCCAGTGCAAGTCTTCACTGGACTCTGCCCAGATGGCTGCAATAGCCTGCTGGCTGCTCTGCCTGCCATAAGTCTCTCCCCAATCTAATCCATTCCTCCACTCAGCTGCCAGTGATCTTCCTAAAGCACAAGCCGACCATGTTACTCCCCCTCCTCAATAAAGTCCAGTGGCTCCCTATTGCCTCCAGAATCAAATATAAAATCCTCAGTGTTGTGTTTAAAGTCTTTCACAATGTGCTCTCCACCTCCTGGCTTCCTTCAAGTTCCAGCTAAAATCCTACTTTCTACAAGAAGCCTTCCCTGATCCGCCTTAATACTAGTGCCTCCCCTCTTAAATTTCCAATTTATCCTGTCTATATCTTGTTTGTATGTGGCTGTTTTCTTGCTGTCTTCCCCATTAGCTCCCCCCCCAACTTGAGAGAAGGCACTGTTTTTTGTCTTTCTTTGTAACCCCAGTGCTTAGCATAGTACTTGACATATAAGTAGACACGTAATAAATTCATATTGACTGACTGAATGGAAAATTAATTAAATTAATCATTAAATGAATGATTGAAAGATGAATTTATTTAAAAAAGAATGAATTTATTAAATGAATAGATTGAATGAATGATTAAATGAATGTGTGAATGATTGAATAAATGAATGGCTGAATGAATGAATGAGTATATTAATGAATGAGTGGGTATTGTTGAAGCAATGAATAGAGTATTGTTAGTTAAATATTCCAAGTGAATGTATGCAGTGGACAACAGGATTGTAAGCTCTGGAACAAAAGGACATTGTAACTTAAGTGCACAGGACCATAGAAGAGATCTGGGATGTTCTCTAGTCCAAGTCCTTCATTTATAAAATAACATTTCCATCACAGTGCCTGAAATTTTACCATTAGTGAATATTTCCTTTGGGTTTGGAAGTTTTTCAGGCTTTCAGAATCCATGGTTAAAATGAAATACCCTAGAAACTTGGGTTTTCCACCCAAGAAAAGACCTTCGTCATCCTCTAAACATCTCATTTTATAGCTAAGGAAACTGAGTCCCAACTGGGAAGAATTACTTGCCCTGGGACAGAGAACGACTTAGTGACAGAGCTGGGACTAGGTTCCCACACATCATACCTGGGAAAGGGAAGCACTTAAGTCACCCAGATGAGAGCAAGGCTTTGCAGGAAAGGGACAGGGTAAACCCTGGAAAGGGAGAGAGAGAGAAAGCCAGGAGCGTGGAAAGGAAGGTGGGAAGCTTGTCAAGGTGGGAAACACAAAACTTGCCAAGAAACAGTCCCATGAACAACAAACTCTTGCACTGTGGTCTCTGGCCCTCATGTTGGCCCCCATGTAAATTACACTGGAACATGTATGCCCCGCTCCCCCCAAGTTAACAGGCCATTCATTGACTGCTGGAAACTAAGGATGAACCTCAATCAAGGGGCTCCTGGGTACGGTAGTAGGTTGTCCAAATGAGGTGGGTGCCCTCCATGACTAGGAGGCTGGAGGCAGTTCTGGAGCCCTAAATAGAACATGAAATATCAGCTCCCAACCCAGGGCTGCCAGCTGCCTCAAGCACTGAGCAGAGAAATTTCCCCTTTTTGCAGATTGGATCAGTCACTCCCAGAATTGATGGCAACAGCTTCATCAAGAAGATATAATGTTTTAATTATGTTGTGACATGGCCTGACACGGGGGTGGCGTGTGATGGATTCTTGCATGTCACCTGGGGGCCCTGACACATGGTAGGGGGGTGGAGGGGGAATGATTCTCCTAGCGTACCTTCTGGGAGATAGGATCCCTTCCCCCACTGAGGGCAGCAGAGGAACAGTGGGATCTGGAGCATCGGGTCTAGGGGCTGGTGGGGGACTGGACACAGCAGGCAAGTAGGGAAAACCTAGCCTCTTGGGAACAGTGGTTTGGCAGCCACCAGGTCTGGGGAGGAGGGGGGCCTTCTTCTGTCTCCTTGTGTCCTCTGATTCTTTTAAGAGGAACATGAACAAAACAGATCATATCTGGAGTAGGGGTTCTTAACTTGGGGGGGCATGAACCCCTTTGGCAATCTGATAAAGCCTGTGGACCCCTTCTGAGAATAAAGTTTTTAAATGCACAAAATAAAACACATAAGATTAGAAAGGAAAACAATTATATTGAAATACAATTCTCCAAAGATTTTTTCAAAACCAAGTTCATGCAAACCCCGTCTTCATTTTTCAGATGAGAAAATGGAGTCCCAGAGAAGGCAAGCGATTTGTCCAAGGTCACAAGGTAATAAGTGAAAGAGCTGGGGCTTGAAGGGGCCCTTTGCTTATCAATCCTCCAGCTTTGCTGTCGGTGTCTTCACCCTCACCCTCTGCCCCTAGGATGCAAAGGCATTTCCCCCTGTTCACCTTTCTGCAGACCCTTGGCCTGGACCTTCTCATCTTCATACACACACTGGCCCAGTACCAGAATAATTGATATACAGATCTCTCCCCCTCATCCCCCACCCCATAAAGCTCGTCAAGAACAAGCAGGGTCTGCATCAAATCTTTGTACCCCCAAAGAGGGTCACTTAATAATCATTTGTTGAATCAAATTGAAGAGTTACCATGGGGTAGAGGGGTTATGCTTGTTCTGCTTGGCCCAAGAGGGCAAAGCCAGGGGGAATGGGGGTAAGTGAAGTAAGGCTACAGATTTCAGCTTGACATAAGGAAGACCGTCCTAACAACCAGAGCCATTCAAACATGGAACTGGTTCGGTGGCTTGTAGGTAGTGAGTTTTCCATCACGTAGGGTATTCAAGCAGAGGACTCTAGGGCCATTGACAGACTCCAGAAGGGGGTCTCGCACTAAGAGTAAGGTTTAATCAAATGCCTTCCAAGAGATCCCTTCCACCCCTGTCATCACAGGATTCTGTGTGTGCACATACATGATTGCATGTGTCCTTCTCTGGACCCAATATATGACTGTGTAGCCATGCAGAGTCTGTGACCTGAGTGGGCCCATTTCTCTGGAAAGACTCTGGACTAGGTTCTAGAGTGGCTCATCTTTGCTTTGCACTTTGGGGTGGGAGTGGGAGTAGGGCTGGCCAGCTTCGAAAAGACTCTCCACCCATTGTTTATTTCCACCCAGGCAGGGGCTAGGCCACTCTGGTCTGGGGAGAGAGCACATGGATGTCTTCCATGGGACTGAGACTGAGGTCTTCCAGTCCAGCCTGACCTGCATTCTCCTCTTTCACTCTACGTCCCAACCCAATTGTTTCTGCGGTATCCTGTCTCCTTTCTCAACTCCCACTGCTAGTGTCTGAACCTGGGTTCCTTACAGGGAGCTTTAGTCAAAAAGAGGCTCATAGGAAATGAGGATGGAGGGTGAGGGAAAGGGAAAGCGACAAAGATCAGGAGTAGAGTGTCCTTGGAGAGGGGTGGGGAGAAAGGGGTGACCTATTCTCTCCAAATCTGAGGGCTGAATCCTGGACCTAGGCTGGGGCACTCTCTAGTATCTTAGAACTGGAAGATGTCTAAGCAACCCAACTCCAATGCCTAGGCATTAAGCCAGCTTAGCCCCAACAAATGAACGATGCTGTCAACCACTGGGACAAACACCAGTGTCCTCCCTGGATCTGCTTCTATTCTCCTACCTCAGTCCTTTGTCAATCAGTTTCACAGTCAGCTGGTCTGTTCACAAGACTGTCAATCAGAGCATCCGTCAGTTTGTCATCGGTCAGTTTATCTCTTAGTCCATCTATTCACCAATTGGGCAGCCCCTGCATCAGCCTGTCAGTCAGCCCCCCCCCCTTTCCCCCGTCCATAGGTCAGCCCATCAATCAGGCCGTCTGCCTGTCAGCCTGTCAGACCCCTTTCACATTCACCACTCAGCCTGTCATTTACAAGCCATCAGCCTGTTGTCAGTCAGTCCCTCCATCAGCCTGTCTGTCCATCAGGAATCTATTCCCCTCACCTGCTGCTGATTATCCTGGGGATATGGCCCAGCCTGGATACCTTTGCCTGAGCTGTGCCATCCAGATTTAGACAGTGATTTGCATATAATTTACCCAGAAAGCTGCACTGTGAGAAATATAATCACTTTTTTAATATTCCCCATTCTGATTTGGATGTGAGAAGCCCTTGTAATGAATTGCTCAGCTAATGAAGATGAACTTGAATGAGGATGGAGATGGAGGGTCATTAAATCCTAGGCTGAGTTGCTGCTGTTAACCTCAGAAACGGATACTCTTCTCCCCTATAGCCTGAATTAACCATAAATTCCCAGGAATCTACTGTTTTCCCCAGTCAAACCCCCCCAGGGGCATTCTCTGGCTGGAGTGGTGGGGAAGAACCCAAAGAACAGGAAGGGAGATAGCTTAAGGTCAGGTCGATGGCAGGGCTGTGCTCCCTCCCCCCAGCCAGGCAGGATACTAGGAACTCCAGGGGCCATCCTGAATGGGAGGCCGGTCCCAAAGCTAGATACTGAGTATTCCCCAATTCAGTTCAGGGCTGGAAAGAGGGAGTGAGGATGGGGGAAAGTCTGGAGGAGAAAGACTGCACTCCTAAGTGTTGCCAGTAAGGAAAGACTAGTGGAGGGGCTTCAGGAATAGAAGCTGGGGGCACATGGAAACTTAAGGATAATAGACCGAGAAATTCATAGCGGTGGAAGGAAGGAGGAAGAAGCAAAGACTGCAGCTGATCTGGCTGGGCTTAGATGGGGCTAATTATGTATTTTGTATGGCTCCTTTGCAGGTGCATATATATATATATATATATATATATATATATATATATATATATGTTGTTCAGTTATTTTTCAGCCCTGGCCAACTGTCTTTGTGACCCCATTGGGGATTTTCTTGGCAATGATATTGGAGTGGTTTGCCATTTCCTTCTCCAGCTCATTTTACAGATAAGGAAACTGAGGCAGACAGGATTAAGGGGCTTGCCCAGTAAATGTCTGAAGCTAGATTTGAACTCAGGAAGAGGAGTCTTCCAGGCTTGACACTCTGTGCACTATGGAGCCACCTAGCAGCCCATATTCATATATGTATATATACACACACATATGTATATATTTTATTGCAAATGCTCATGTGTAAAAGTACATAACAGGTACCGAAGCTAGATTCCTAAAGCACAGATCTGACCAGGCTGTTATCCTGCTCAAGAAGTTGCACTTCCCTGTGACTTTTAGGATAAAATTCAAAGTCCTGTTTGGGGCACTTAAAGCCCTTCGCTATCTGGCTGCATCCTTCCTTTCTGGGTTGAACGTACGTTATTCTCCTTCATGCCCCCTGTTGTGCTACCACCCAGTCTACTTGCTGCTCCCTGCACCCAAATTCCATCTCCTAACTCCATGCCTTCACATAATCTGTTCTGTATTCCTGGAATGCCCTCCGTCCTCACTACTGCTGCCTTTTAGAATACTTATCATCCTGTGGGGCAGCTAGGCAGTGCAGCAAATAGTGGATAGAGCACTAGACCTGGAGTCGGGAAGACTCACCTTCCTGAGTTCAAATCTGGCCTTAGACCCTTATTAGCTGTGAGACCATGGGCGAGTCACTGAACCCCGTCTGCCTCCTCTATAAAATGAGCTGGAGAAGGAAATAGCAAACATCCCAGTATCTTGGCCAAGAAAACCCCAGATTGGGTCACGGAGAGTCAGACATAAGTGAAATGACTGCACAACCACCACAACAAATGTGTCCCCCACTATGGGAGGCACCACAGACACAGAGATGAAAACGAAGCAGCCCCTGTCCTGAGCTGCAGATACTCGTTTTGGGGAAACACGTACACATCGAAACAATATGGGTAAAATACAAGGTAATTTCACGGGACAGGAAGGAGGCCCTAGCACCTGCGAAGGTCAGTGAAGTCCACATGTAGGAGGAGGTGGTGCCGGAGCTGCGTTTGAAAGGATGTCTATTGTCGTTCAGTCATTTCTGTCTTGTCCAACTCTCTGTGACCCCATTGGGGTTTCCTTGGCAAAGACACTGGAGCGGTTTGCCATTTTCTTCTGTAGATCATTTTACAGGTAAGGAAACTCAGGCAGACAGGGTTCAGTGACTTGCCCAGAGTCTCTCAGCTAGTAAGTGTCTGAGGTGGGATTTGAACTCAGGTCTTCCTAATTCCAGGTCTGGCACGCCCAGATGGCACATAGTAGATGCTTAATAAGGACTTACCGATTAACCACCACATGCATCGGTGTGTCTGAGGTCTCTTGAAGCCCCCAAAGAAACTACAACCTTTCCTGGGTGTCTGGGGTTTCACAGCTGTCAGTACTCCTGGCCTCCTGCCACTCACCCTGACCACTGACCCTTTATCCAAAGCTGGCTCTGCTGTGCCCTCTTCCCGGCCCCTCCAGGCATGGTTCTGCATCTCATGGAATCTCAGAACCGAAAAAATGTATTTCTTCTTGATCTTATGTACTATGTAATACATGGTCCCAATGGGATAAATACATTGAATGCAGAGACAGGATCGATCTGTATGGCACTCCATTGCAGACCTCTTGATGTCAGGCAGGGCTGCAAAGGAAAGAACACTTGATCATTTGAATTGGAATCCAGGCTTTTCTATATGCCATGTAATCTTGAAAGAGTCACTTCAAACTCTCTGAATCTGTTTCTTGGTCAGCAAAATGAAAGGAATGAATGAAATGACTTCTAAGAAGCCTTTTGCCTCTAACTCCTAAAATCCTATGATCCAGAGCCATGTAGCTGTCTCCATGTCTATGCTCCAAATGGGCCAGGAGTCTGTTCTACAAGGTTTTCTATTCTCAGCACCTGATGTGGCCCTGGGAACCCACAGGTGCTGGGTAACTGCTCTGGGACGCCAGGAATAACACAGATGATAACCAAGCTGCTGGAGCTGCTGGGGGGGGGGGGCCCGGGGGCAGGGGCCTTGAGCCCCCCTGTTAAGGCCCTCAGCAGAAGACCACAAAGCAGAAACACCAGCAGCATCCATAGGGAATTGAAGGGAAGGGGGCAGAACTCCGAGGGTGGAGGCCAACCTGGGCCTCACACCTCCCTCTGCTCCCCAGGCTCAGACAGGGCCATGGAAGAGCCTCCAGGCCCTGAGAGAGCCTCAGTGCCTGGGAACAGTAACTGGAGAGGGAGGGGGAGCTGGTGGCTGGTGAGGGAGACGAAGACAAGCTAATGAGGCCCCAGAGAGCCCTTAGTCCTTCACCTCCCACCCTGCCTGTGAATCACAGCCACTTGCTACGTCTCTCCCAGGCTCCCCCCGTCTGCCTAGTGGACTTGTGCACACTTTCCCAGGAGGTCCCCAGTGGCCCCCAAGGCCCAGGAGCCAGGCAGCCCCCTCTCTTCTCCTACCCTCCCTTCCATCACTGGCACAGCGTCTATCCCTCCCCAGCTGTTTCTTTTCCTCCAGAGGCAGTAGCTGCCAGGGGCGGAGTGGCCTTAGCCCAGGCACCTCAGTGTGTGGAGGGTATGGTGAACACACTGGGGACAGTTCCCCACTTTGCTCTGCCCTGTGGAGGGGTGACAGCCCAGAAGAAGCACTGGTAGCCAAGAAATGGGGAAAGGACCCAAGCAAGACCTCCCGTGTTCCCGTGTTTGGGGCAAGTTCTCTGACAACCTAGGCTAAGACTGGGACAGAAATGACACAGGACAGGAAGCAGGGGCCAGGCTGACATTTGCACTACAGAAAGGAGTGCCTGCACCCTGGAGATCACCCAAGAAGCCGCCACAGTGGACGGGAAAGACCTCTCTGCCCACAGAGGGAGTCAGGGGACCTCCTCCTAAGCCTGGCCTCTGCTCTTGAATCATAATAATAGCTGGCATTTCTACAGAGCTTGAACATGCACAAAGTGCCTTATTTCCATTATATCACTGCTGCTTTGCAGCTTCGTGGGGCAGGGACTAGGGATTATATTGTGTCATCCCTGCTTCACAGAGGCTTAGCAAGGTTAACATGACTGGTCCAAGGTCACAGAGGGAGGAAGTGTCAGGATCTGAACTCAGCTCCCTCCTTACTCCAAGTTCATTGTTGTGTTATTCCCCACTTTACAGATGAAGAGATTGAGGCTTAATAAGGTTAACGTTACTGGTTCAGAGTCGCAAAGTAAAGAAGTACTGGGATTTGAATCCAGATCCCTCCTTACTCCAAGTCCATCGTTGAATTATTCTCCTCTTTACAGATGAGGAAACTGAGGCTTAGCAAGGTTAAAGTGATGGGTCCAGGCTCACAAAAACTTGAAAGTGTTAGGACCTGGGTTCAAATCCCTCCAATACTAACTAGCTTTGTGACCCTGAACAAGTCACTTTAACCTCTCTGGGCCTCAGTTTCTTCATCCATAAAGTAGGGAATAACACAACAATGCATTTAGAGATTAAGAGACTTGCCCCAGGCTCACATAGCTAATAAATGATCTGAAGCAGGATTTGAACCCAGTCTTTGCATGAAGCCAGATCTGGTCTGGTGCCACCTGCCTGATTTGTGCCCCCTAAGCTTGTGCCCAGTTCCTGCCTCCAAAGCAAAAAGTCAGTGGTGGTATTAACCCTGGATCTGTGTAGCTCCTGGCCATTCCTAGTGTGACTTCCTTTCTGGGTGTGGTTCTGGTCCTCTCAACCCCCAGGCCCTGGCCTCTTTCTTCTTTTACCTCCCCTCAGAGTGCCTAGCACTGGACTCCCAGGACACAGTAGGTAAAGAACCCACCCAATAAATATTGGTCAAAGGCCCTGGGGACGAGAGCCAAGTGTTGGGTTACTTGGTGTAGGGGGTGGGGAGAAGACTTCACACTTTGACACCAGATAAGTTACGCCACAGCTGGGGTGAAGTGGAGTAATAATACCAACAACAACTATAACAGCTAGCATTTATTTGGTACTTCAAACATATTATGTCACTTCATCCTCATAACAACCCTGGCAGACAGGTGTTTTTATTACCCCCTTTTTACAGAGGAGGAAACTGGGGCCAAGAAGGGTTAAGTGAGTTGCCCAGAGTCACACAGCTATTAAGCTGCTGACTCAGCTCTTCCAGAAACCAGGCCCAGCACTCTCTCCACTGCACCACCTGCCTGCTAGATAAGCAACAAGCGTAGAGTCAGAGGACCTGGGCTGAAGGCTCTTGTCATTTACCAGCTGAGTGATCCTAGGAAAGTTGCTGCCCAGCCCTGAGACTCAGTCTTCACATCTGTAAAATGAGGTTATAACAATATCTGGCTTGCTTCCCTCACAAGGTTGTTCTAAGCACTTTGTAGGAGGGTAGAGTGCTGTGTGAACCACAGAATTTCAGAGCTGGAAGGGGCCTCAGAAGGCAGTTGGTATACCCTGAAGCAAACAGGAATCCCTTGTCCATCCCCATGATAGATGCTCATCCATCCTCTAAATGGATGAGGATGCAGGGATGGGGAGCACACTCCCTCCTGGTTCCATTCTTGGACAGTAATAGCTCTTGTAGGTAGTTATTATTATTCAATCTTATGCAAATGACCCTGGTACATAAAGAGGTACTTTTGTAGCCTTGGGCAAGAGTCTTCCATTCTCTGGGCCTCAGTTTCCTCCTTAGAGTCTCTGGGCAGCCTACGGGCTTTGTGCATCAGTTAGCATGGAGAGTCCTGGCTAAAGAGGGAATGGTAGCCACTAACCAAATGCCATCACTGTCTGAGTTCAATAGAGGGAACAGATAAACATGGGTGAGGCAGAGCTCTGGAATTATGAATGGAAACTGGGCCTCCCAGTGAGGCTGTGGCTAGGGATGATGGGGGCCTAGGATGTCTCTGAGAAAGTCCAATTTCAGAAAGGATGAGGACTTTCAAAATAGACACCTTTTGGGGGGGGAGCTGAGGCTGGGGTACAGGTGACTTTAGAACAGAAGCATTCTGTGAGAGGAACCCAGTGAGGGCTAGGATGAAGACAAGAGGCAGCCTGGTGAGCTGTAAGACCTCTGATAACCTGGTGAGCTGCGACATCTCAGACAGCTTTCTGCGCTATGAAGCCTCAATATGCTGAGCTGTATACAGGGCCAGGATCAATCCAGGCCTGCCAAGACTTATTTCAGAGACTGTCACATTCCCACAGTCAAATCAGTCATATAACCATCATCCCCAGTTTGAAGGAACAACAATAATGATTCACATTTACAAAGTGCTTTAGGAAGACGATTCAGTTAGAAAATCATAGAATATTAGATGTGGAAAGGATCTCACAGTTTTAGTCCAGTCCATACCTGATAGGAAATCTCCTCTATATTGTCTCCCAAAAGTGGGCCTACAGCTTCCACCTGAACATCTGCAGTGATGGAGGATTGGCTAGCTCCTAACATCAATCATTCTCTTGTTGGACAGCTCCATGTGGTTGTCATGAACCCATGTTGGCTCTTAGTGATCACCATTTCTCTGTCGGAATGCCCATAAACCCTCCCTTTCACAACCTATCCTAGAATTTTCCCAGGAATTAAATTTATGTTAACCAGCCTATTGTTTAAGAGGAACCTACCTACTCCTTTTTTTGATATTTAGGACATGTGGCCATCTCTGGTCCCAAGGCATTGTCCCCATTCTTTGTGGCTTATAAAAAATCTACCAATTCAAACTGTCCTGGGATCTACTTCATCCTAATTCATAGAGGGCATCTGGCTCCTTTCTTGCCACCTTATCTTAGGGTTTAATTTCCTGTTCTCCTTTTTTTCCCTACCCTTACCAGTCTGAAAATCGTTATCCCAAGGGGCATCATGGTGTATTAGATGGATGGATGGATTGGGAGACCTGGGCTCTCATTCTATCTCTGACACTAGCTCTGTGACCCCAGGCAAGTCACTTCATGGGGGAGGGGATAGAAGGGGAATGAAGAGAGACAGACAGACAAACACAGACAGAGACACAGAAGCGGAGACAGAAACAGAGAGATAGAAAGAGAAAGAGAGAGACAGAGACAGAGAAACAGAAAGAGTATTTATTAAGCATTTAATTTGTATCAGACACTGTGCTAAGAACTGAGACTACAAATTCAAGCAAAAAAAAGATAGCCCCTACCCTCAAGGATGTTTTCCCCATTCCAGCAGAGAAAGACAACATATAAAAAGGAGAAGAGAAGCTGAGGGGAATGTGGGAAAAGGGTATCTGCCTGGGAGCAAGGCTACTGGGAGGACTTGGAGAAGTCTGGAGCTATGTGACCTGTGTGGGTGGGGTTCCTGTGGGGTGGTAGCAGCACCACGTGTAACCAGCATCTTTCCTAGACTTAATTTGTAAAGATAATAGCTCAGTAATTCAGTGGTGTCTGAACCCATGAACTACACTGTCCATGAGGTTTTGTTGGCAGAGATACTGGAGTGGTTTGCCATTTCCTTTTCCAGTGGATTAAGGCAGAGGTTAAGTGACTTGCCCAGGGTCACACAGTTAGTGAGTGTCTGAAGTTGGATTTGAACTCAGGTCTCTCCTGACTCCAAGCCCAGAGTTCTATCCACTGAGCCACCTAGCTGCCGCCTTTTGATAATAGAGTCCATTTCTGTAACAATTTAAGATTTGAAAAGTAGCAGCCTTACCAAGAGATAGGGCTCCAGCTTTAGAATCAGAGGACCTCAGTTTCCAACCCTGGAACCTTGGCCAAGTTATTTTATCTCCAGTGCCTCAGTGTGCTCAGCTGTAAGATGGAGGCAGTCCCTCCAGCTTTAGATCTATGCTCCTATGACCTAGTCAATACAGCTATTATTATCCACATTTCCAGCTGAGGAAGCAGAGGCCCAGGGCAGTTAGCTACCTTCCCCCCTGGAGCCCTCCAGCTCTTAAGGCACTAAAGTAACAGATCTGGGACTCACAGGTCTCTCCTGATTCCAAATCTAGCACCCTTCTTTCCATTATGCTACCTATGAGACAGTGAGAGGAACCCAAATCAAGTAAATGAGGGCCAGGTCATGGTTGGTTCCAACAGGGAGGCATCCCCTGCCCTGTACTGGGTTAGAGAACAGGAATGGTCAGTGGGTCAGGGCAGGAGGTGGTTGTCCATGTCTAGAGCTCATTCTTCCTTAGGGAAAGCCAGTGGTCAGGGAAGGTCTGCATAGAGCATGGAGATAGGAGCAGGAAAAACTAGGCAGAAGAGAAGAATTGTCCTCTATCTGAGAGAGGTCAGGTTCAGGTGCCCAGAGAGTCTGGACAAACAGGAGAAATACACTGAAGCAGGCTTTTGAGCCAGAGATTTGAGGGGTTCAAATATTGATATTCCCACTTATCAGTGTGACTGTGAGCAAGCCCCTTTCCTATCTTTGCAAGCTTCAGTTTTCTCATCTGTGAAATGATCTTTAAAGTCCCTTTGAGCTCTGAATCCTGCGATTCGATGGATTGAGGTGAAGAGGGGAGGGGTAGAACACTGGAGGAATATGTAGATCCAGCTGAGGGGCTGCCTGGAGATGTGATCCTGGGCCCCACAGTGGATCCCCACATCCAGAGGCTCCACCCTTGCCTGGGCACTGGGAGCTGGGTGGGAGGGTGTGAAGCTGCACGACAGCTAGCTCCCAGGTCCTCCTCAGGGACTAAGCCAGCAGGCAGGCTCTTTGTCAATGGGAGATCCTTTAAATACCTCTCAGGGCTGGGCTCTGGCTTCTCGCAGCCTGGAGAAAAGTGACACCTCCCTATTTTGTAAACTGTTTCTCACAGCTTGTTTGTTCTGGGTTAGAGCTCCAACGGGCTCCGTATGGAAGTGTGACTCATTGTTTAATGTGTCAGCTCATTAGCAAAGCTTGTTGCTGCCTTCCATTCCTCTGCTCCCACTAATTGGAGAGCCCACTGTGGCCCCCACTCCCTGGCCAGAGCTCAGGGCACAGCCAGGGCACTGCCTGGCCCTGGCTTCCCTGCATGGCTACTGACCTCCACCCCTGCCTTGCTGGGTAAGACTCCAAAAGGCAGGGCCCTGCCGTGGCTGCACACTGCTTTTTCCCTGGGCTGTAGACTCACAGCTGCCACCTCCTAGACCCAATCAAGCTTACCCCCATGGGGTCAGTGCCACGACAGTGGCTGCCAGGCAAGCGCCTGCCTCAGGCATGCAAAAACTGAAGGACTCAGGAAATTCCGTCACGGATGTAGACACTGTCCCAGAGTTGGCCATGTTGTTAGGATGCATTCATGTTCTTACCTTGGGTGGAACGTGAAGGATCATAGGTTTAGAACTAGGCCGGACCTCCAAGGTGATCCAGTCCAACCCCCTTGGAGACTGAGAGAGAGAGAGAGAGAGAGAGAGAGAGAGAGAGAGAGAGAGAGTGTCACACAGGTAGTAGGTGGCAGGTAGAATCTAAATCCAGGTCCTTTGATGCCAAAGCCAGGGCATTCTCCATTCTGTCACTCTCCCACTCTCCCCAGGCTGTGTAGTATATATGTCCAGTCACTGGAATCATGGAATTCATTGGGCTTTCAGTCTATTGGTCAGGATTGGGGAGGGAGTCTCCCCCTTCCAATGGGGAAGCCAAATGATAAGTTTGTGCTGGTACGGTGGAAAGATGACGAGACTAGATATAGATGTCATAGACCTCCTATCTCTGACATTCATTTATGTGACCTTGGGTCAAATCATTTCCCTTCTTGAAGCCTCAGTTTCCCCAGCTGTAAGATGAGGATAATTATTTGTGCCTGATTCTATCAAGATGTAGTCCATTCCCAAACATAGGGTGATAGCTCATCTCTTTGGCATCTTCAAGGAATAAGCTTGTCCACACCAATAAATTTCCCAGGTAACTAAGGGTTTGCCCTTTCCAACATCCATTCATGTCTTCATGCATTCATTCTAAGAATACTGATGCAATCTCACAACATGCAAGACCCAGGGCTCGGCACTGGGGATACTAAGATGGACAAAGCATAATCCCTATCTCCAGGGAGCTCATAGTCTAGATAGAATAAGAATAATATAATTAATATTATTATTTCTATAGTTCTTTATTTTTATTAGATTTGTAATTTCATTGATGTAGGGAGCTCCTGGGGAGGAATTTTCTCCACCAGTGCAGGGCAGCATCTTCTCTGCAATTTATGGTCTTGGAGAGAGTTGTTTGGGGTCACTCAAAGATTAAATGACTTGTCCAGGGTCACACAACCAGTTATGTGGCAGACATAGGCCTTGAACCAGGTCTTCCTGGGTCAGAGACTAACTCTTAATTCACTATGCCTCCCTGTCTCTCTGCTTTAGTTTCCTAAACACTCACATGCCTCCAATCACCCTGTGAAGTAGGCAGTGCAAATATTATCACCCCCATTTCATAAATGTGGAAACTGAGTCCAAAGGAATTAGCAATTTACAAAGTACCTACTATGTCTCAGGTACTATGCCAAGTACCTTTTACAAATATGATCTTCTTTGATACTCATAACAACCCTGTGAGGTAGGTCTATGATTATCTTCATTTTACAGGTGGGAAACTGAGGCAAAATGAAGTTAAAGTAACTTGTCCATGGTCACATAGCTAGTATCCGAGGCCAGCTTTGAACCTATGTCTTCCTGACTTCAGGCCTGAGAAATGACTTGTCCAAGGTAACACAGCTCTTAAATGTCAGCACTGGGACTCAGACCCAAGTCATTTGACTCTCAAGTACAAGGCTCTTTCTACCGTATCATGCTGCCTCATGAGATAGGGACAGGTAACCACAACACAAATCAGAACATGAGAAGCACGTAAAGGTTATCCAGTGATATAAGATCAGCTGGCAAAGAAAGGTCACTCATTCTGGAAGGATCATGGAAGGGAGGTGGCTGTCACAGAAATTAGGGAGATGTGGAAGTGGAGCTGTGGAAAGGAAGAAAGCTTGGTGTAGTGGATAGAGGACTGGACTTTGAGTCCAGAGAGTCCAGAGAGACCTGAGTTCAAATCTCATCTCAGATGCTAACTAGCTATGCGACCTTAGGGAAGTTATTTAACCTCATGGCCTCAGTTTCTCCAACAGTAAAATGGGAAAAATAATAACATCTACCTCCTGAGGGTTGTTGAGAATGAGAAAATATATGCAGAGAGCCTTACAAAGGTTAAAGCACTATAAAACTGTTAGCAATTATTGTCAATAAACACCAGTTAAGTACTTATTATGTTCCATGTGGGGCAGTAGATAAGTGCCAGGCCTGGAGTCAGGAAGATTCATCTTTCTGAATTCAAATCTGACCTCAGATGCTTACTAGTTGTGTGACCCTGGGCAAGTCACTTAATCCTGTTTTGACTCAGTTTCCTCATCTGTAAAATAAGCTGGAGAAGGAAATGGCAAACTGCTCCAGTATTCTTGCCAAGAAAATCCCAAATGGGGGCACGAAAAGTCAGCTATGACTGAAATGACTCAAAAACAACAACATATTCTACGTACTGTACTGTTCTGGGGATACTGAAAGATGCAAAAGCATAATCCCTACCTCCATAGAGCTCACATTCTGATGGGGAGAGCGAACTACAAATAGCTGTGTGTCCACAAGATAAATCCAGAGCCAGTAGAAGGGAATCTCAAAGGGAAGGCACTGGCTGAAGGGGCTGGGGGTGAAGGGAGATTGCAGAAGGTAGGCTTTGATCTGAAACTGGAAAAACAGCCAAGAAATCCAGGAGATGGAAGTGAGGGAGAGACAGCATTCCAGACATGGAATGCTCTAGTCAGTCAGTGAAAAAACCACAGATGTGGTAGATGGGATGTCCCCTGTCACAGGAATCCCAAGCCCATTGGAGCTCACTGGGGCATTGACAAGTGTGTCCTTACCAATACCTTCTCAAGTTTTCTCCATTCTCTTGGGCATGCCTGTGGCCAAGGGACCCTAACGATGGCATTTGTGCCAGACCTTTTAGGATGCATAGAATTTCAACCGGCAGAGATGTCAGGGGAGGGCCCTTGGGATATGAGGAATGAGTCACAAAGACAAAGAGGCAAGAAAGGGCAGAGCTTGTTCTAAAAACGGCAAATTATCCAGTCCGGCTGAAATATAGTTAAACAAATGAAAAGAAATCTCAAAAGGTATATTGGGCTCAAACCAAGGAGAACTTTAAACATCAGCCTGGAGAGTTTGAGCTATATCCTATATGTAATGGGAAGCCAAAGAAAGATTTTGAGTGTGTGTGTGTGTGGGGGGGGGGGTGACACTGTACTATTAGCCTAGCTTCACAGGATTAGCGGGAAGAGACTGGAGGCAGGGAAGCCAGTTATGAGTGTTATGACAGTGCAGGCAATGGCTATTTGAGTTGGGAAGAGGTGACAAAAGCAGAGATATTTTGAAGGAAAAATACAGTGGTTTGTTGGATTTGGGGGTGGGGAGGATTCAATTTAATTAAATTTAATAAACATTTGTTATGTGCCAGGCACTGTGCTAAGCACTAGGGATACAAAAAGAAGCAAAAGTCCCTGCCCTCAAGGAGGTTACAATCTAATGGGAGGAGACAATGTGCAAACAAATATTCACAAAGCAAGCTATATATACAGGATAAATAGGAAATAATTAATAGAGGTAAAACACTGAAATTAAAAGAGCTTGGGGAAGGCTTCCTGTAGAAGGTGGGATTTTAGTTGGGACTTAAAGGAAATCAGGGAAGTTAGTAGTCTGAAGGGAATGTGTTCCAGGCATAGGAAAAGTCAAACAGAATGCCTGGAGTGGAGGAAAGGGAGTGTCTTATTTGTGGAACAGTCAGGAGGCCAGTGTCTCTGGATAAGTCCAAAGACAGCTCCAGTATTCTGAGCCTTGGTGACTGGAAGGGTGATGGGGTCACTGAGTCAGAAAGCTGAGCAGATTTTGAGGAACCTGACAAGTTCAAGTTTGAAAATGTTGAATTTTAGTTTCTGATTGAGGCAGTTAGGTGGCATACTGGATAGGGCACTGTTCCTGGCATCAAGAAGACCTGAGTTCAAATCTCACCTCAAACACCTACTAGCTGTGTAATCCTGGGAAAGTCTCTTAATCACTTTCTGCCTCAGTTTCCTCATCTGTAAAGTGAGGATAATAATAGCACCTACCTCCAAGGATTGTTATAAGACTCCAATAACACATTATTTATAAAGTACTTAGAAAACTTAAAGTGCTATGCAAATGCAAGCCATTATTATTTAGTTGGACATCTGGGCAAAGTCTAAGAAGCAATTACGACAACAACAATAACTACCACTACTGCTGGTGCTGCTGCCGCCACTACTAATATTACTACTAGTACTACTACTACCACTCGAGTACATTTCTAAAAACACTTTAAAGTTCAGAAAGCATGTGCTTGAAATCTCTCTAAGAATGAGAACTGACATTTCTGTAGCACTTTAAGGCTAGCAAAGTGCTCTATGTGCCTTAGTTCCTCGGCGCCTCACCATAACCGTGGAAGGCATTGTCATTGCTGTTTCTGCTGCTGTTGTTGCTCTGGACCTGTGATTTCCTCATTACATAAGCTTGTTGAATCAATTCATCTGTAGCTTGTGGTCTTAGAGAGTCACCTGGGGGCATGGAGATAAAGTAACTCAACCTTGGCCACACCATCCATATGTCAGAGGTACGACCTGAAATCAGGTCTTCCTGACTGGGGCCAGCTCTCTATTACCTGTTACATCATGCTACCTTTCACTAACTACTATTATCACCTCCATTATATAGTGAGGAAACTAAGGTTCAGAGAGGCTACATAACTTGCCCAGGATCACACAGCAAATGCCAAAGGACATGTTTGAATCCAGGTCTTCTTGACTTCAAGACCCGCCCATGTACCTACAATGAGGTAAGTAGTGCAAGTATTGTCCCCATTTTACAGATGAGGAAATTGAAGTTCAGAGTTATTAAATAACTTGTCTCAGGTCATGCTGCTTCCAAATAAGAGAATCTGAGAGCATCAAAGTTGGAAGGTCATCTAGTCCCACCTGCTCATTTGACAGAGGTAAAGTGACTTATCCAAGGTGACAAGACTAATTAATGCAGAGCTGGGACTCAAGCCCAGGTCTCCATACTCCCAGGTCAGTGCTCTCCATTATTGCATTCTTCATGGAACCTAGAACAAGAGCTTGCCAGTGGTAAAATCAGGACCATGGACAGAGATTTGGGAGTCACCCACTTGGGGAGGTCATTCTAGGCTTAGAGCTAGGATTCACCCAGTCTAACCCTCTCCTTTTTTCAACCAAGGCTTGGGTTGACTTGCTCAAAGTTCCATAATAGCAGAGCAAGAGGTTGAGCCCTGGTCTTTAAAAAAAAAAAAAAGATTTCATTTCCTTTATTGTTCGTTAATTTTTTTAACCATCATTTTGAGTGCCAAATTTTCTTTCTCCCGCTAGCCCCTCCCCCACTCATTGAAAAGGCAAGCAATATGTTACCCGTTATGCATGTTAAGCCATGCAAAACATATTTCTATATTAGCCACATTGCAAGAGGGGAAAAAAAGCAAGAAAAATAAATTTTTAAAAATATGCTTCAATCTGTACTCGGAGTTTATCAGTTCTGTCTCTGGAGGTGGATAATATTTTTCATCATGAGTCCTTTGGAATTGTTGTGAATTATTGTATTGCTCTGAGTAGCTAAGTCACAGTTGATCCAATATTGTCACAATTCTGCTGTGCCTGCGTACAATGTTATTCTGGTTCTGCTCACTTCACTTTGCATGAGTTCATATGTCTTCTCAGGTTTTTCTGAAACCATCCTCCTCATCATTTCTTATAGCACAATATTATTCCATCACAATCATATACCATAATTCCAATTCTTTGCCACCACAAAAAAGCTGCTACAAATATATTTGCACATATAGGTCCTTTTCCTTTTCCTTCAGTCTCTTTTTGGGATGCAGATCTAGCAATGGTATTGCCTCAGCAAAGAGTATACGCAGTTTCATAACCCTTTTAGAATGGTTATACCAGTTCACAACTCCACCAATAGTGCATTTGTGTCCCTGCTTTTCTACATCCCCTCCAATATTTGTCATTTTCCCTTTCGGTCATTTTAACCAATCTGTTAGGTGTGAGGTGGTACCTCAGAGTTGTTTTGATTTGCATTTCTCTAATCCAGGGGTAGGGAACCTGTGGCCTCGGGGCTACATGTGGCCATCTAGATCCTCAAGTGGGGCTCTTTGACCGAATCCAAACTTCATGGAACAAATGTGAAGTTTGGATTCAGTTAAAAGGCCCCACTTGAAGACGTAGAAGGCCACATGTGCACTCAAGGCTGCAGGTTCCTTACCCCTGCTCTAACCAATAGTGATTTAGAGCATTTTTTTTTCATATGGCTATAGAAAGCTTTGATTTCTTCTGAAAACTGTCTGTTCCTAACCTTCAACCATTTATCAATATAAGAATGTGAACTCTGGTCTTGAGAGCCTTTGTAGTAAAGTGAATAGAGTCAGAGTTGGGCCCGGAGGCAGGAAGAGGTGATTGTGGTGCCTTGGAAAGACAGTTGGCTTCGAAGTCAGAGGACCTGTGTTTGAATCCAGGCTTTGCCACTTTGGTTACCTGTGTGACTTCAGAGTGAGTCCCTTCACCCTGGTGTGGTGGTGAAAACAGAAAAGATCTGAGCTTGAATTGCACTTCTGGCACTAACTACTTGAGCAACAAACATTTCACTTGTTTGGGCCTCAGTGTCCTCATCTGTAAAATGAAAGAGGTTGATATGGAGGTTGTCCAAGCTCCCTTTTACCCCTAGATGCTGGAGGCAGCCCAGTGGTGGAGTGGATAGAATGCTAGACCTAGAGTCAGGAAAAACTGGGCTCAAATTCAGCTTCTAAACAAACAAAAAAATGAATATATAGATAGATAAATGAATGAATGGATAGATGGATGAATAAATAAAAAACAAATTCAGCCTCAAACACTTACTGTGTGACCCTGGGCAAGTTACTTAACATCTCAGTCTCAGTTTCCTCATCTGTAAAATGAGAACAATAATAGCACCTATCTCCAAGGGTAGTTGTGAGGTTAAAATGAAATAACATCTATAAAGCACTGAGCAAACCATGAAGTGTTATATGGATGCTAGCTATCACCATTATCCATAAAAAAGGCTAAGACTTACATCTATATCCTGGTCCTGGCACTTATTAGCTGTGTGGCCAAAAGCAAGTCAGTTCACCTCTATGAGACACAGTTTCCTCATCTGTAAAATGGGAGTGCTAATAATTGTCTAGGACCTACCTCAGAGGGCTGCTGTAAAACTCAGATGAGATAATGGTTGTAAAGTATTTCATTCACTGAAAAGTGCTACATAACAGGAGTTATTTTTATTGTGACTCTAAATCCAGAGCTCTATCCCACTATGCAGGCTTCCAGAACCATTTTGGGGAGTATGGCAAAGTAGGGAAGATACCAAAGAGCAAGAGACTGGGGACAGAGCCTGGGGAGATGACTATATTGGAGGAGGAGGAGGAGGAGGGAGAGGAAGGAGAGAAAGAGAGAAGGGAGAAAAAAGGAAAGGAGGGGAAAAGAAAGGAATGGGGAGAAGAAAGGAAAAGGAAGGGAGAAGAAAGGAAAGGGAAGGAGAGAAGAAGGGGGAAGGAAGGGAAAGGGAAGGGAAGAAGAGAGGAAGGGGAAAGGAGGAGAAGGAGAGAGGAGGGGGAAGGAGAGGAAAGGAAAAGAGGAGGAGAAGAGAGGAAAGGGAAGGGAGGAGAAAGGAAAGGAAGGAAAGGAGAGAAGAAGTGGAAAGGAAGGGAAAGGGAAGGGAAAAGAGAAGAAGGGGAAAGAAGAAGAAGGAGAGAGGAAGGGAAAGAAGGGAGGGGAGGAAGAATGAAGGAGAGGGAAAGGAAAGGAAGGGAGAGAAAGGAGGGGAAAGGAAAAAAGGAGGAGGAGAGGAGGGGGATGGGAAGGAAGATGAAAAATCAGTTAAGGAGACAGAAAGGGAGTAGTTGGAGAGAAGGGTGTTTAGAAAGTGAGGGTGGTCAGCAGTGGCAAGCACTACAGAGAAATGAAGGAAGATGAGACCTAAGAAGCCACGGGATTGGGATAAGGAGCTCACAGATGCCCTTGGAGAAAGCAGTGTCAGTGTGGTACTTGGCATGGGAGCCTGACTTCAGGGGGAGAGGAAAGGAGAGCCAGAGGAAGGGAAGACGGGAGGAAGGAGCAGGGGAGCTAATCTAATGCAACTTGGCCCAGCCTGAGGACCTTGGAGGGGAGAAAAGTCCGAGGGTTTCTCAGCCAAGAATGGAGGAGAGAGAACAACCGATCATAATGCCAAGTGGGTGCTGGGGAGAACACCTCCAGACAATCAGAGAATGTCAGCGCTGGAAAGGACTCTTAGAGGCCGTAACAATAATAATAATAATAATAATAATAATAATAATAATAATAATAATAATAATAACTCCCATGCCTACAGTGCTCTAAGGTTCACAAAGTAGCAACCCTGGACCACAGAATGAACAAGTATTATCAGGCTCATCTTGTAGGTGTGGAAACTGAGGCTCAGAGAGATGAAGGCAATTATGCATGCTCGTAGTTAAGTGTTAGAACCCAGAATGCAGGTCCTCTGAGTCCAGACTTCTCTCTCCTGTCATGCTGTCTCTTGATGTTAGATGCAGAGCTCAGCTATAAAGGCCTTGTTATCCCCAAGGGCTGAGGCTAGAGAGCCAGCCATCCTTGGGAATTAAGAGAGATTGGAATATGAAATCAAATCTCTGTGTCTAGCCATGGCAGGCTGGGTTCAGTAACTAAGCTGAGTGCCCGTAATTTACCTATGTGACAAAATCACTATATATGTTTAGTTTTATAGCGGTTTTACATTAGCCTTGTTTTATTTAATTTAATGGTTTTAAAATGAAGGGTATACCTCCTGTAAGAAATGTGTTAAGGTTGTAAAATTCAGGAGAATTACAAATACCAAAAGGCATCCATTCATTCATTAACATATGCTTTTTAAGCACCTACTGTGTGGGTGCTAGATCCTTTGCTAGACAATGGAGGAGATACATTGAAACAAAACCCAGTCCCTGTCTCCAAGAAGCCTACAGTTTAGTAGCTGTGATGAGCCAAAGAGTACAAATTGAATATAAGTGTATGATTAATGCTTTGAGAACAAATAAGGTAGAGAAGTCATTTCTAATTGGGAGATCATGGCTTCAATGCTATATGAATTGGGTCTTGAAGGATAAATAGTTTGTCAACATGCAGTGATGGAAGGGGAGGAGGGGATTACCGGAGCAAGGAAGAATGTGAGCAACGGCTTGCAAATGGAAATATTCAGGGTATGTTCCATAGAGGGCCAGGTTGACTTTAGCATGGAGTTTGTGAAGGGGGACAGTAGGATGTGAAAGTGCAAATTTTGGTTGGAGACAGATAGCTTGAATATCAGGATGAACAGAATGATTTTCACAGAATCTCAGAGTTGGAAGGGGCCTTCAGAGGTCTGTGCCTCCATACCTGAGCAGGCATCCCCTCCATGGCATAAAGTACTTGAACGTTTGCAAAGCATTTTCTTCACTGTAACCTTGTGAGGTAGGTCTAGCCAGGTATCATTTTACAGACGAGGAAAATGAGCTGGAAGGTCAAGTGATTTTTCCCATTGTCATGTAAGTGTCTAGGGAAAGGTTTGAACCCAGGTCATTTTGACTCAAGGGGGCCATCTCCAGTTATCCTGATCTATATCTTGCCACCGGACCCAGATGGCTCTGGAGGAGAAAGTGAGGCTGGTGACTTTGCACAGCCCTGCCTCACTGTAATCCAATTCACTTGCAAATCATGTCATCCCCTCCCTGACGTTATGGTCCTCTTCAAGAATGAGGGACAAACAACAATAGCATCCCCAAAAAATGGGCATCAAGACTTTACTTGAAGCCCTTCAGTGAAGGGAAACCCCATCACCTACCCCAAGACAACCCATCTAAAGCGTTTCCTTCCTGCAAGCCCAAATGTGGCTCTCTTACTTACGTGAATACAGCTGTTACATCCCTTATAAGTCTTCTTTTGTCCAGGCAAAACAGACCCAGTTCCTCCAGCCATTCCTTCTATAGCATGGTCTACAGTCCTCTTCTCATCATCCCACCCACCTTCCTCTGGTCCTCTGGACCTGCTCCAATTTGTCAATGTCTTTCCTAAAATGTTATACATAGAACTGAAACAATAGTCCAAACAATCAAGACAAAGGGGTATGGGAATTGTGACTCCTCCCTCCCCATCCCCCATGAACTCTGTGCCTCCATCTTTTTTTGGCCACCATATCATGCTATGAACTCAGAATAACCTTACAATCCACCAAAATCTCTAAATCTTTTTTTATGCAAACTGTTATCTAACTATGCCTTTTCCACCATATGCACATGCAGTTGATTTTTTAAACCTAAGAGTAAGTATTATTCTCTATTAAACTGAATCTTAGGGGCAGCTAGATGGTACAGTGGATAGAGCTCCAGTCTTAGAGTCAGGAGGATCTGAGTTCAAATCCAACCTCAGACACTTGACATTTACTAGCTGTGTGACCCTGGGCAAGTCACTTAACCCCGATTGCCTCACCCAAAAAAAAAAAAACTCAATCTTGATAGATTTGGGGCCCACCCTTCTAGCATGATGAGATCTTTTTAGATCCTGACTCTTATCCAGTAAGTTATCCCTCCCAGATTTAAGTTTGGAGATTAGGTCATCCATGCCTTCATTTGAAACATGAATAGAAATAATGAACAGTAGAGGCAGAGCTCTAAGGCACTCCAATTGATATTTCCCTTCTGATTGATATTGAACCATTAATGACTTTCTCATTTCTCATTTCTCATAGTCACTAAAGGCAGCTGGGTGGCATAGTGGATAAAGCACTGGGCTTGGAATCAGGAAGATCCATCTTCATGAGTTAAATCTAGCTTCAGACACTTACTAGCACTGTGATCCTGGGCAAGTTACTTCACCTTATTTGCCTCAGTTTCCCCATCTGTAAAATGAGCTGGAGAAGGAAATGGCGAACCACTCCAGTGTCTTTTTCAAGAAAATTCTAAATGGGGTCACAAAGAGTCAAACATGACTGAAATGACTGAACAAAAAAAGTCACTAAACCAATTCTAAATCCGTCTAATGATACTTCCATCTGACCCACATCTTCCCATATTTTCCATGAGGATATAATGACTTTGTCAAGTGTCTTTATTTGGTCAGCAGCAAGAGACTATCTGCAAAGACAATGTCTGGAATTCTCATTCCCCCTTACCTTAGTCCCTGTTGTGAAAAGGTAGACAGGTACCAGGAGACATCAGAGTCATAGCCAGTGATTTTGGTGCCCGAGGCAAATAACATGAAATGGGCTCTCAAATCAACTTTTCAAGACAAATTCAGTTGAGTGGGATGGAGAGGAGGGAGAGATGCCAGAACTCACCTGGGGGTGTGGCTATGGAGAAGAGAAAGTGTGCTATGCCATCTGGTAGTTTCCTACTTTAAATATTCTTACTTACTGGGTATTAAGCTTTCCAGTCTATGATGCTGAAGGCACACAAGTGCACCCTCCAAATGCTGATGCCTTAGGAATAAACTCTATTGCACCACCCTAGTTATGACACTATATGGCCAACAGAGAATAGAGATCTGACCAGCAGCCTAAGGCTAGCCTTGGTTTGGAGAAACTAATTGCAATACCAAGCAGAGGAGACATGCAGAACAATAAGTGTACTAAATATATCACCTTCTATGCAAAGCCTTTCCTGATCCCTCCCCACCAACTGCTGGTGCCCTCCCTCCCAGACTACTTTGTGTTTGTTGCGCATTTTCTCTGCATATGCTTATAGACGCAGAAATCAACTGCCTCAATAAAATGAGAAGAGGCATTGTTTCCATTATTAGATCTGCAACCCCAGTGCCTAACACAGTGCCTAACACATAGTAGGTACTTAATAAATCCTTGTTAATCAGTTGATTAAAGAAGAGCTAAAGGGGCAATTTTCACTATTATTCTAAGGATCATATGAGAATAGAATGGGGCAGTGAGACCAGGGAGCTATGAAAAGAACCTGGGATGGACTGAGGGGGAAGTGGGGAGACCTGCAGAGGCACTCGGCAGATCTTAGTGCATGCACACACACATATATCTATGTACCTACACACATATGTACACATATATATTACTGTATATTATATCATATTATAGAGGCAGCTGGTGGTGCAGTAGATAGAGCACTGGGCCTGGAGGCAGGAATATCTGAGTTCAAATCTGACTTCAGACACTTCTTAGCTGTGTGACCCTAAAATGGGGATAATAATAGCCCCTACTTCCTGGAGTTGCTGTGAGGAGAAAATAAGGTAATATTTGTAAACTGCTTTGCAAACCTTAAAGTACCATATAAATGCCAGCCAGTGTACATGTATGTATAAATATATCTATACATATACAAAAAATAATATTTTATGTATATACGTAGATCTGTGTATATACATATATACACAAACATATATGGGAAGATTGGGATATAGATGTAAAAATATATGCATATATATTTTTATCTCTCTCTCTAGATACATATATGTGTGTATGTGTATGTATATTTGTGTACATGTATGTAGGTGTATATGCGTACTATTATATATAGTTATATTATATAATTATTGCATATATGTAATAGTTACATATTATATATGTATATATTACAACTGTAATGTGGAAGTTGATTTAGTTTTCAACCCCTGTTCTAATTGCTCTGAAAAAAGTAGAAATTAGAGCCATGTGCTTCCAAAAAAGTGAATACATTTCATTTAGGGTAAAAAGTTCAAATAGGGAGGAGGCACTCACTCTAGCGACTGGGGCTCCCCTCTGACCAAGCATATCTGGTACCAAGTACTAGCCTATATCCAGCATGGTGTAACACAAAAATCCCTGGGTTCAAATCCTGACTCCCATACTTCTTATGGTGTGATCCTGGGCAAGTCAATTTCTGAGCCTCAGTTTCCACCCCTGAAAAATGAGGATAATGATGTTTTCACTACCTACCCTCACAGAGTTGTTGTGAACAGAGTCTCAGTAAATCTTAAGTCAATCAAAGTATACAGTAAATCTTAAGATTCTATAGAAATAAGAACTAGTTTTCATTCACTAGTCAGTAAGAGAAATGGCCCACACAGAGGTTCTACCTGGGTTTCCTCATGGGATAGGAAAGTAGACCTGGAACTTTAAGGAGATGACAGTGAGATGTCATCCTGGAGTCTGATTTTGGTTATGTTGAGTTTGAAGTACTGTGGGGATGCCCAGATGGAGATGTTTAGCAGGCAGCTGGCAATGTGGGAGTGGAGCTCAGAAGAAAGGTTAGGGCTGAATAGATAGACATGGGAATCATCTGTCCAGAGATAATTACTGAACTCACAGGAGCTGATGACGTTACCAAGTGAGATATTGTAGAGAAAAAAGAGATGGACCAGGACAGAGCTTTGGGGCATTCTCACAGTTAAGGGGCTTGACATGGATGAAGATCCAAGAAAGGAGACTGAGAAGAGGCAGTCAGATAGGTAGGAAGAAGACCAAGAGAAAGCAGGGTCATAGAGGCCAAAAGAGAAGAGTGTGTCCCCTTGGGAGACACACACAGTTAGTTGGCATGACAGAGATGAAGATCCAGCAAAGGCGATGAAGATGTGGTCAGACATGTAGCAGGAAAACCAAGAGGGGAGAGTAGGTCCAGGGGGATGGGGTGGTCAAGATTGTCAAAAGCTGCTGAGAGAGCAAGAGCTGAGAAAAGGATTGAATTTAGCAGTAGAGATCATCGACTGTCTCCAGTGCAGTGCCTCAGGGCTCTGTTCTCAGTCTTCTGATCAATGTTTTATTTTGTTTTTGGGGGGATTGGGGTTTTTTATTGTTTTTTTTTTATCAATCACTTGGATGAAGCCATAGATGAATGAGGGGATATTAGATTCAGAATTGAAAAAGACTTTACATGTCAACAGGTCCAACTCCTTCATTTTACATATAGGGAAACCGAAGTCCCAGAGAAGCTAAGGGATTTGCCCAAGATCACAGAGCTAGTAAGTGGCAGAACCCAAAACCTTTCCAATAGCTTACTACCCCCCCCAACATGCTTATCAAATTTATGAATGATATTAAGTTGGCAGGGATGGCTAACAGAATTGATATGAAAAAAAACCATGATGGGTTAGAAGAATGACAAGAATCTAATAAGGTCAAAATGTCATAGCTGTAGAACTGGAAGAGACTTTTGCGGCCTTCCTGTCCAACTTACCCATTTTACAGATGAAGAAACTGAGACTCAGAGAAGTTAAGGTCTGCTTAGTGTGAGATCTCCAAAGATAGCCTGGCTCAGACTCAGCATATGCCAGCCTGCCTTCTGGCCATCTTCATGTCTTGCTACTGTTCAACTACCTTTTTTCATCTACCCTACATTCCTTACCCCATTCTCCCTTTCACCTCTAACTTTGTAGTTTAATTAACATTATATACTATTATAATATATATATATATATAATATAATATATATACAGTATATTAATATAGTATATATTAGCATAATATATTAGTATGGTATATATAATAGTATATTGTGTATATATAATAGTAATCTAATTAACATTAATGTTCCTGAAAAATTCATGTCAATCAATTGCCCTATGGCTCCACTCACTAATCCTGACCTCCCTGCCCAAAACACCCTTCCCTGACCGCTCCCTAACACATGTTCCTTTCTGTTATTAGTAATAACAATAACTACCACTGACATAGCACTTACTACGTGCCAGGCACTATTAGTGTTAGACACTTTATAATTATCACCTCATCTGATCCTCATAGCAACCCTGGGAGGTGAGTGCTATTAGGATCTCCATTTTTACAGATGAGGAAACTGAGGCAAACAGAGGTTGTGACTTGCCTGGTGTCACATTGTTAGAAATTGTCCAAGGCTGGATTTGAACCCATCTCTTCCTAACTCAAGGCCTTGAGTTCAAATCCAGATTACTTACTAGCTATGTGACCTTGGGCAAGTCACTTAACCTCTCTTTGCCTCAATTTCCCCACGTGTATAATGGGGATAATAAGGACACCTACCTCTCAGGGTTGTTGTGAGGATCAAATGAGATAACATTTGTAAAGCTCTTAGCACAGTACTTGGCACACATTAAATGCTATGTAAATGCTGATTATCATCATCATCATTATTGTATCCAGTAGGCCACCCAACTGCCCTAAACTTGAGGAGCTGAAGACAGAAGATTCTGGAAGGAGGGGACTGTCTTTTTGTATCACCCTCTGTTTGTTTCACTAGCACTTAGCACCATGGCTGGCACCTTCACTGTAAGCACTCAGTGTTTCTTTCATTCATTCATTCAGAGGAGGAGGGGGATTTGAACTGAGGTCCTGTGACTACAAAGCCAGCCTTCTTTCTTTCACTTCACCAATTTTATATTGATGTTGGGAAATATTTCACCAAAATTCAAGCTATTCAAAGATGGAATGGGCTACCTCTCCAAGGGATGGAACTCTGCTCCTTGGAAGTCCTCATGCAGAAGCCAGATGACCAGTGCTAGAGTGAGAATTTCTTTCCTAGACTGGACTAGACAGTCACTGAGGTGGGTCCCTTTCACCTCTCAGATTCTGTGACTGTAATTCAACCACCATTTATTTGTTGGGTGCCTGTGTATGAGGTGGGGCAGCTGGGTTGCCCAGTGGATAGAGCACTGGACTTGGAATCAGCAAGATGCATCTTCCTGAGTTCAAATCTGGTCTCAGATACTTACTAGCTGTGTGACCCTGGACAAGTCACTTAACCGTCTTTACCTCAGTTTCCTCGTTTGTAAAATAAGCTGGAGAAGGAAATGGCAAACCACTCCAGTATCTTTGCCAAGAAAACCCCAAATGGGGTCATGAAGAGTCAGACACAACTGAAATGATTCAACAACAACAACAAATATATAAGGCACGATGTTTGGTACTGTGAATACAAAGATAAAAGACAGCACAGTCTCTGCTTTCAGGGAGCTTATGATTTGGCAGGGGAAAATAACATTTACATAGCTAAGTATGAGATAAGGTAGAATATGATAGTGACAAAGGAAAGAACTATCCAAGATGCTCCGGGGACATTTGAGGATAGAAAGAATCCTGAGGTGGAGAGTCAGGGAGGGTTTGAAGGAGGAGCTGGCACCTGGAATGACACTTAAAGGAAGAGAAGATGGCTAGAACTAGGGAAGTGATTGCAGTCCCACTGTCCCTTGCTTTTCTGGTCAGATCATGTCCCTAGTACTAAATTCAGTTCTGGGGCCGTATTCCAGGAAGGATGTTGATAAACCAGGGCAGGGCATCCAGAGGAGGATGACTGGATGGTGAAGGTAGGACCACAGAAGCACTGTTGTCTGGAACTTGGGAGGACTGGCCTGGAGAAGATGACTCCACGAAGGACATGAGAGCAGTCTTCAAGCATCTGAGGGGCTGCAACATGGAAGAAGGGTTACACATGCTCTGCTTGGCCCCAGGGGGGAGAACTGGCAGAAATGGCAGAAGGTTACAGACAGTGGGCAGATTTGAGCTCCATGAAAGGCAAAATTAAAACTGGCCCAAAGTGGAATGAGCTGCCTTAGGAAGAAGTGCGGGCATCCTCTTACAAGAAGTCTTCAGACAGAGGGTGACTGGCCATTGGTTGCAAACATGGTAGAGAGAACTCCTGTTCAGGAGCAGGCTGGGTCAGGGGCCCTCTGAAGTGGCTTATAACTCTGAGGTTCTGTGAAGAGGAAGAGACAAGAAGATAGTGAATTCTCCATCACTAGCGTCTTCAGTCAGAGATTCTCGGTTTGTAATTTTGCAGGGAATCCTGCTCAGGCAAGGACAAAACACCTTCTCAGTTCTCCCTTCTAAATCTGAGATCCTATAACTCTGGGAATTCTCCTGAGAATCCTCTTCAGACTCAGGCTTTTAACATCACCCTAAATCAAGTCAACATTCTCTCCTGAAGGACAGGGGCAAGGACAGGGGATGGGGCAGAGAGAATGGAGAAGGCATGAACAGGAGAAGAGGAAAGGATAGGGGCAGAGAATGGAGGAGGAACAGGGATGAGAAGGAGCAGAAACTAGAGGACAGACACAGATACGTACATAGAGAGGGTACAGGAATAAGGCCAGGGAAGAGACAAAGGTCAAGATGGGGATACGTACATAGATAAACAGAAATAGGACTTCTGTCTAGACCCCAGGTCCATCGCTCAATGCCAAATTAAAACTGCTCTCCTTACAGTTCCCAGAATCCCAACTCACCAAGATCCTTGAGTTCTGCCCACAGAAATCCTCCACCCTAAACTCCTTTCCTGGGTGTCTGGTCCCTAAGATCAGCTGTCATGAGCTCCGTCAGGCAGCTGTCTTAAATGACTGTGCTTGACAGGTCCTGACTGACGTTCAGCAGCTAGACAGCAGACAGAGAGAGAGAGAGAGAGAGAGAGAGAGAGAGAGAGAGGAGAGAGAGAGAGAGAGAGAGAGAACGAGCTTTGGAGTCAGGCCAACCTGAGTTCCAATCCTAACTCAGACATGTCCTAGCTGTGGGACACGGGATTGTCCCTTTAACTTATATCTACCTCAGTTTGCTCATCTGCAAATGAGGATAATGATATCTTCTGATTCAGTTCAAGCCCAATAGCATGCATTGAGCCCCTACTATGTGCTGGATCCATGTTAGGTGCTGAGGATACAAAAGCAAAAGAGGAAATAACCCCTTCACTAGCTTGTATTTTTCTGGAATATGTTCATTATGATCATTCTACTTAGCTCTGAATAGCTCATTACCAGCCCCATTACACCTGAGGTTCTCAAACTCGAGAGGGTTTGTTTCTCTGCCAGCACTGCAGGAACTTGGAGACCAGAAAGGAGGCATGAGCTGGGGGGGCAGATTCTAGGAGGTATGGGGAGGGGGAGCGGGACACAGCTCTGGATGGATGCTGCTGGGACTTAGCCTGGGACCTTGACTGCATTTGCTTTAGGCAGCAAATTGACTTCCTGCCTGTCCCAAACCTGGCCCTGGTTTCTCCCCACCCTGGACCTCTGCCTTGGACCCTGTCCTTTCCACCTCTTGTCCCTGCCCCTTCCTTCATGTCTGTCTCTGCCCCCTTCATCTCCATCTCTTTCCCTGTCCTGACCTCTCTCTCTTTCTCTGCCCCCCCTCCTCCTTGCCTCTGCTCCCAGGTGGTGTTTGGGGAACCCTCTTTGAGAAGTGGCTACAATTCAGATACAATTTAGAACAACATAATTTAGAACAATTCAGCCACATGGTCGGTGGGCCCCCAGCCCAGGAGGCTCTGCCCGGCCTGCAGCCTGAGGAAGTCCCCGAGGACAAAGGCCAGGGACTGTGCAGCACTGACTCCCAAGTCTGTAACTCCGACAGCAGCTGCTATTCTGGGAGCGGGAGGAGCCAGAAGCAGTCTGGAGGAGGGAAGGGAAGGGGGGGAGTGGAGAGACGGTCTGTGAGCCGACAAACATGTATGTGCACGTGTGTGTGTGCCAGGCTGTGTGTATGAGGCGTATCAATACCAGTGCTTATGTCTACGTAGCTGTTGTATGTGTGCATGCCAAGGTTGCAGAAAGTCCCAGAGGCCAGGAGTTCTGAACCTTTTTGTGTGTCCTGAGCCCTTTGGAAGTCTGGTGAAGCCCATGGACTCCTCATAATCATGTTTTTAAATGCAGAAAATAAAAATCAGATTACAAAGGAGACCAAAAGTCAATGAAAATAAAAATGGAATTTTTTCCCAAGTTCACAAACTCACTGAAAACTGATGGACCCCCAAGATGTGAACAGATCCCAGGTTAAGAACCCCTGCTCCAGAAAAAGGAACCCCAAAAGTCATCTAGCTAATCCAAGCCTTTCCTGACCAGGAATCCCCTCTCTAACATCCTTGATAAGGAGTCATCTGATGTTCATGTGTGAATATCCATGTGCGCGTATGTGTGTGTGCTGCTGTGAATTTGTAGGCCTGTGTCAGCACATGCATATGCTAGCACATGCTTCTATGAGTGACTGTCAGCCTGTGTGCCCCCATGGTATACCTCTCACCTGGACATATAGTCAATATGTTTATGGCATGTCAATGACTAGCCATAGGCATGTATGGGATCCAGCATTGTGACCCAGGGTGTATGTGTAAATAAGTATATGTAGACACACACACACACACACACACACACACACACACATACACATATCCATATACATTTGGATGGGTAATAGAGCCTGCGTGATGGCAGGGGGTAGAGGGAGAGGGTGTTGATTACTCTGATTTGGCTCCTGGTGGGAAGGTCACACAGCAGGCCAGAGTCTTCTGGATTTTAGATTCCAGAAGAGATAGCAAAGCATGCTCCCACACAAGGGGGATAGGGGATGCAACAGGCTTCTAGCTTCTATCTGAGTCCTCAGTCCTTAGCCCTCATGCCTCCTACCACCTTACCCTGCCTCTCAAGGCAATGCTACTCTCATCACTTCATTAGATGTCTATCATTGGACCCTTCACAGAAGAATCTACTTAAGACTCTGGATGTCCCTGGAAGGAATACCCAGGGTCTCACAGAATGGCAAGGCTGCGAGTGACCTCAACAGCCATCAGAGTCCAATTCATACCTGAACAAGGCTCCCCTTGACAATATCCATAATAAGTGGTCGTTTGGCTTCTGTCGGAAGATCTCCAGAAAGGGGGAGCTCGCTTCCTCCCATAAGCTCCTGCGATGGTTTCTCAAGGCTCAGCCCCCCCGCCAGCCTTTCTTCTCCCCTTCTCCTATACCTGACATAAGCCATCCAAACCCAGGTGACAAGATCCAAGGATTGAAAATTTAGACATCGGGGCAGGGTAGCGCAGTGGATAGAGCTCTGGCCTTGGAGTCAGGAGGACCTGAGTTCAAATCCAGCCTCAGACGCTTGACACTTACTACCTGTGTGACCCTGGGCAAGTCACTTAACCCTGACTGCCTCACCAAAAAAAAAAAGCAAGAAAATTTAGACATCACTAGTTCAGACTCCTCATTTTACAGAGAAGGAAAGTGAATTGAGAAGGAAAAAGAGAAGGGAAGACTCTTGCCCAACTAAATACCCAGCAGAGCTGGGACCTATGTGTCTGGATCTAAGTGTATACATGTGTATTTATGAGTCTCTATGTGTTGTATCTGTATTTGTAAATAGTTGTGTATCTAGTCATTGTGTATGAATTAAGAATAGTTAGCATTCATATATCACCTCAAGGTTTGCAAACCACTTCCAGTCAGTCAATAAGCATTTATTAAGTGCCTACTATGTATCAGGCACAATGCTAAGTGCCACAGATGCAAAAAGAGGCAAAAGACAATCCTTGCTGTCAAGGAGCTCACAGTTTAATGGGGGAGATGACAAGCCAAAAAGATGCGTGGCCAAAAAGCAGGGAGCTGGGATCTGCATATTTGTATGTTGTATTCCCCCTATACTGTGTGTCTGTATAGTATAGGTCTGTGGGTCCCTTTGTATGCCTGTAGGAGGAGGAGATGGAGTGAAGAGGAGAATGAGGCCAACAGTGGGTTACTGGCCCAGATCTGACCTGACCTTAATAAGAACCACATGGCAAAGGAGGGCGTTGGGGAGGTGGGGCTGCTGGGGGGAACTCAGGACTTTCTGGGGCAGTGCTCTGACTCAGGCAGATGCTATGTGAGCCATCCCAGTAATGAAGCCAGGCGTCCTGCTCACCCCCTCCCTTCTCCTGTCCTGAAGGACAGGGGCAAGCAGGAGCTCTGGAGCTTCTGGGATGAGGGAGGAGGGCTCTTCACACCCCAGACTTTTCCTGGGGGACTTCCTGAGAGCTCACCCACCTCTCCCCCTGCACTCCATGTGCCCCACCCTCCTGCTGGGACCCCAGGAAGGAGAAGGAAGCTGAGCTCCTCTCTCCAGGCCTGCTAGTTCTTTCTCTGTCAACTTTCTCCAGGGCCTACATGGGCATCAGTCCCAGGCAACCAGGATACTAGCAAGCCTGGAGTTCTCAGGGTTGGTGGAAAGGGTTCTAGAACTGCCCTCTGACTCTGGGCAAGATGCTATAGTGAAAGGAGCTGGACCTGGGTTCAAATCCTGCTGCTACTTACTGCCTGAATTACCTTGAATGAAACCCCTCATTTCTCTGGCTTCTGTTTCCTCATTTGCAGAATAAGGGAATTAGACCAGATCAGAGGTTCTTAACCTCTTTTGAATCACTGACTTCCTTTAGCAGTCTGGTGAAACTCTACTTAGAATATTTTTAAATGTGTAATTAATGAGATTAGAAATGCCATATAATTACAAAATTCGTGGAATTACAAAGGAAACCAATTATATTGAAATAAACATACAACTTTTCTCCATCGAAGTTCATAGACTCCTTGATGTCTATCTGTCTATCTATCTATCTATCTATCTATCTATTTATCTATCTATCTATCTATCTATCAGCATTTGATGTCCCAACACCAGATCTATCCTACATTCCTTGCAATCTGACTTCTGAACTTATCTCTCAACTGTGCCAGTGAGATCTTGACCACTAAATCCGCGGGTTTTTTTCTCAGTTCTTTTCCTACTTGTCTGCTCCTGGACACTCTCCTCTGATTTCAGTGACATGGCTTATCCTTGCTTCTCCTCTTACCTGTTTGACCCTGGCCTCAGTCTCCTCTGCTGCATCATCACCAATTTCCTACCTAGTAAGTGCTCATGGCCCCTAAGACTCTGTCTTGAGTCCTCTTCTCTGTCTTTCTCTGTGGCTTTTTGTCTCTGTATCTCTGCCTGTGTCTCTGTGTCTGTATCTCTATGCCCCTATATCTATCCCTTTGTATCTCTGTCTCTGTGTCGATCTGTTTCTCTATGTGTGTCTTTCTGTTTGTTTCTCTGTATCTGTCTCCATCTCTATCTCTTTGTCTCTCTGTGTGTCTCTGCTGGTATCTCTGCATCTATCTCTGTGTTTCAGTCTGTCTGTCTTTCTATATCTCTGTGTCTGTCTGTCTGTCTTTCTGTCACTATCTCTCTGTTTCTCTATGTCTGTTTCTCTGTGTCTCTGTCGGTATCTCTGTATCTGTCTCTCTGTCTCTGTCTCTGTATCTATGTCTCTGTGTCTCAGTCTATGTCTGTCTTTCTGTATCTCTGTGTCTGTGTCTTTCTTTCTCTATCTCTCTGTTTCTCTCTGTCTCTTTTTGTCTGTCTGTCTCTGTGTCTCTTTCAGATCTCATTAGCTCCCATGGCTCCAATTATCTATCACTTCTATACAGAAAATTCCCAAACCTATACATCCAGACTTTGCCTCTCTGGAGTGCCAGTCTTGCATTGCCAACTGTTTGTGGCACACCTCTACACAGCTTTCTGACTAGCATCTCAGATGTCCGAAAGCTCCTAGGTGCCTCTAACTCGTCCCTCCCATTTTCCTTCCTTTATCTGTTCAGGGCTCCACTATCCTTCTAATCAGGTTCAAAGCCTCAAAGTTATCCTTGGCTGTACCCAGTCCCTCTCTACCTCCCCCCAAGGCACTGCTCAGCCCCAAACACCTGCCCAGCCTTGGTAGTTCTATCTCTCACCAACCTCCTCTGTCTCTTCCCCCTTCCTCCCATGTCTCCATTCATGACAGTCTAGACACTCATCCTTTTCTTGCCTGAACTATCGTCTTGTGCCTCTAATTGGCATCTCTCTTTGATTCCAGTCTGTCCCCTCCTCAATGTATTGCCCAATCTTCCTATGACACAAGTCTATGTCACTCATAAATCTTCACTGCCTTCCTATTGCCGCTAGAATAAAATACAAACACCTCAGCCTGGCCTTTAAAACCTTCCCCAATCTGGATCCCCATTTACCTTTTCCAGATATTTCTTGTTACTCCCCTTCACATATTTTACATTCTAGCCAAACCATACTGGCCTCCTGGCTGTTCTGTGAAATCAACATGCCATTTCTTCATTCTCAAGCCTTTGCACAGGCTGTTTCCCCATTCCTGGAACGCATTCCCTTCCCACGTCCCCACCTATTAGAATCTCATTTCCTTGGAAGCTCATCTCAGGCATCACATCCTAGCAGAGGTCCATCCTGCTCTCTCCTGTTGTTGGTATTCTTTTCATCATGATCCATGTATACCTAGATGAGACAGCCAGGTGGAACCATGGATAGAGCGCTCAGCCTAGAGTCTGAGACCTGAGTTCAAATTCCACCTCAGACATGCTACCTGTGTGACCCTGAGCAAGTCACTTAATTTCTGTCTGCCTCAGTTCCCTCAACTGTAAAATAGGGATAATAACAACATCTGCCTTCCAGAGCTGTTGAAGGGATCAAATGAGATAATCATTATAAAGTGCTTAGCACAGTGCCTGGCACATCGTAGACAATAAATGCTTGCTCTCTTCCCTGCTTTCCCTTTCCCCTACAAATCATAATCTTATAGCCCAAATATAAACTTTTTGAAAGCCTTGTATTTTTGCCTTTGTATCCCCAGGGCCTAGTAGCACCTTACATATTCTTTTTGGTAGGTTTTTTTAACACATAATTTCAATTATGTAGGAATTACTGCTCTAGAATTTGTTTAGAGCCATTTTTACAGGTATTGGGAGGGGTTTGGGGAAGAGCTCAAACAAGTCACTGCTTTTACTCTTAACCATCTTGGCTGTGCCCCCTGTAGGAATTACTAATGAGGAAACTGGCCACCACCAGCAGTGAATCTGCTCAGCAATTGATGGTCTCAGAGAGCTGTCTAGGGCACTAAGAAGCGACTTGCCCAGAGTCACACAGCTAGTAAATGTCTGAGGCAGAATTTGAACCCAGGTCCTCCTATCTCCAAGGCCAGCTCTCTAGCTATCATCATCATCATTATCACCACCATCAATAGCCCTCTTATATGGATTATTTCTTCTAATTACATAGCCTATTGTTTCTGTAACTAACAACTTCCTTAGTTGACCACAAGCTCCTTGAAAGTAGAGAAGCATTCATAGGACCGTAGGATTTAGGGCTGGAACCTAGATGGGCTAATCTAACCCTCTCTCATAGTATTTATTTTTTGTACTCCCAGACCCTAGCACATATTAGTTAAGCAAAGTGCCTAGCACATAGGTATTTAATAATAAACACACAGGTGTTTAATAAATGCTTATTGGCGTGAGATAACAAGCACTTAATAAAACTTATGAGATTTGAATTATTGTTAAATATTCTTATTTGAGCCTCACAAGCCTGTGAAGGAAACAGGGAAAGAACATTTCCCCCAATTTTGTAGATGGGAAAACTGAAGCTTCAGTGGCTAAGTTAGCCATGGTCATACAATGAGCTAGCAGGCAAAGTTTAGACATGGAGGCCTCGTCCTCCTGACTCTTACACAGAGTTTGTGGCTTATTATTATCCCCATTTTACAGATGAAGAAACTGAGTTCCAATCTCTTACCATAGTGACATTAACTAATGACTGGAATTCAAGTCATGTAACTCTGAGATCGGTGCTGCCCATCCACGAAGCAGTGCTGCTGTAACCTCGTGCCCCTAGCCTTGTTTGTGGGAGAGCTCCATTTGGGTGGATCCCTGGGGGGCACTAGCCCCTGTGCTATGGATCTAGGGAGTGAGGGTGAAGTTGGGCTAGTGATTGCCAAGTCTAAGACTTGGGGGCTGGCTGTAGGCCATGACAATTTCTTATACTGTTTAACTTTTCCATAAAAAGATGAAGCCTATAAATTAAAGGGAGGCGGGTAAAGGAAGGAAGGAAGGGAGGCTCAGACTGAAAATAGGCAAGAGGGTGGCAGAAAGATTTGTTCCAACACATATAATAAGTGCTTATCACATGATTTTTTCATTCATTCATTCACCAAATATTTGCGAAGCACCCACTGTGTGCAGACTGTTGTTTGGTTTTGTGAGAGCTATAATTTAGACAAGAAATGGTCTCTACCTTCTTGGAGGTCCCAAGATAATGACACAAAAGCAGTATTATACTCTATAATATTCTTATTGCAGTAAATTCTACATGAGAACCAAGGGGAGATGGTTGTTTTTGACAGGAGAGAGAGACTTTTGGAGGTGACATTTGAGTATGGCTTTTAAGGATAAGTAAGAAGGCAGTGGGTAGAATTGGTGAAAGGAGAAGGCATCCCTGCCATTGGGAACAGCATGGACAAAGGTGTGGAGGCAGAAGTGCTCAGAATGAATTGAGAAGGTAGAGAATCTTCCAGGTTTAGTTCAAGCTTAGAATGCCTGTCAACAGGGAGGGAGGAGAGTCACAGACCCTGGAGGGTCTTGAATGCCAAACAAAGCAGTCTGATTCTTATTCGGAGGCCAAAGATGATTTTCAACAGGGGTGTAACATAACAAGATCAATTCAATTCCCACCTCCCGTTCAGTTCCTCCTTGATAGTTAGAAGTAAACAGACAAGCTGTAGGAGGAAGGATTAAAGCTATATTTGTGGAAGAACTTTCCACCATCAAATATTATTGATGGAGGCAGTGATGCTACCCTAGGAGGTAGCCAGCTGCCTGGGAGCAGGAATCACTGGATTCCACGTCCGAGGTCTAATCTCAGCTCTTTGTCAGTTTCAAGCTGTGGTGCCTTTGGTAAGTTACTAGCCTCTCTGTGAACCAGTTTTAAATATTCAAATAGACCTAGGATCTCAAAGATCAGATGCTCCTTCTGAGCATCTTACAATCATGTAATATTGGATTTAGAGCCCGAGGGAATCTCAAAGGCAACCCCCCCCCCCCCCCCCCCCCCCCCCCCGCCACCGAAGGTTAAGGTAGCTGCCCTAGGATCACACTTCAAGTCCAGCACTGCTCAACTTAGGAAAAATTGTGTCCATGTCTTCCCAGTAAGTTCATCACAGGGAGTCCACCCTACTTGTGCTGAGATTTCTTTCTTGATATTTCAATGAAATACAAGAGTCGGACTAGATGTCTTCCAAAGTTCCTTCCAGCTGTAAATTTATAATCCTATGAACTGTGGCTTGGCTGGCAGCAGAAGCTCCCACAGCCTGGTCTGGCCTTGGGCACTTCTGCTGAAATAGCCACTGGAAGTTGGGGGGAGGGGCTGGGACTGGGGGAGGGGGGCCGGAATTTTGGAAACCTGGAATTTAAAGCTCTTTGCCTGGCCCCATACCTTGTCAGGCCTCCTGGAGGTGGACCGCACCGAAAGCACAGGAAAAAAGAAAAGAGGCTACCCCAGCTCTACCCCCAGCCACAGGGCCCCCAACTTCTCTTCTGCAGCCTCACCAAGGCCCCCCCAAAGCTGGCTGCAGGGGGCCGGAGGGCGGAGCTCAGGGCATCAGGCCCCGCCCCCGGTTGCCCCGGGAAACCCTTGGTTGTAACAATGAGGGGGTGACTAGGCGAGGCTCAGGGGCCCGGGAGGGATAGGGGTGAGTTGGGATTCTCCTGTGCCCACGAGGCGTGTCAGCCCCGCCTCCGGCCAATGGGAGCAGGCCGGGCCTTCTCCACACCTCCGCCCCGAGCGGCCGCGCGCACCAAGTCCGCGCGCTGTCTTCCAATGGGGGGGCGGGGTGGCGCTGTGAGACTAGGGTGGCCACGTGGGGAGCAGGACACCCGGTTCAGAGAAAGCTCGGGGTCACCCCGGGCCGCAGAGGCTGCCACGGTGCACGCCCGCCCCCCCAGCCCCCACAACTCTCTCGGGCGTGGCTGACAGCCTCCTTTCCCAAACCTCGTCTCCAGGTACGGGTTCTCCCCGGGGCGCGCCCGCCCCGCCCCGCCCCTCCTAGACTGTGTCCCCAGCCCTGTGGGGCGCTGCAACCCCGGCTCCGACTCCCAAGAACGCCGCGCCCGGCGGGACCAGAGGGGTAGGGGGGAGGTGCCCGCGGCGCCGGGAGCGTGCACGCCCCCGCCCCCCGCTCCCGGCTCCCCGCTCCCCCTTCCCTCCCCGCGCCGCGCCGGGCCCGCCCCCTCCCCAGCTCCCCCTCCCCTTCCCTTCATTTCCCTCCTCTCCCCACTCCCCCCCCCACCCCGGAGGTGCAGCCGGCGCTGAGCGCGGCGGGCGCGGGAGGAGCAGGAGCAGGAGCCGAAGCGGCGGTGGCGGCTGCCTTGGCAGCGCGCGGGGTGCAGGGGGCGGCGGCGGCTCCGGCTCCGGCTCCGGCTCCGGCTCCGGCTCCGGCTCCGGCTCCAGCATGGTGCAGCCCGGCCCCATCCCGGGGGAGCGGAGGCGGCGCGCGGGGCCAGCGCCCGGGGAACGGCGGCGACGACGGCGGGAGCAGCGGCAGTGGCGGCAGCGCGAGCAGCGAGAGCAAGAGGCTCCTGCTCCAGCTCCGGTGGGCTGCAGGTGCTAGAGCGGGCCGGCCAAGGTGTGCGCCCACCTGGCCCGAGGCACCGGGCTCAGGCGTAGGGCGCAGCCGCCGCCGCTCCGGGTTTCTCCATCGCCTTCCCCTTCCCCTTCCCCCCTACCGCCCGGATCAGAGGGGGAGCTGCCCCCTAGCCCCAGACGTACGGGATCTGTGGAGTGCCCGGGGGGAGAGCAGCCCTAGGCCAGCGCTGCCTGGGGACTCAAGCGCCCCTTGCCCTGCCCTGTGCTGCCCCGCCCCGCCGGGTGCCCGGAGCTGCGTCCAGTGACCATGGCTCTTCTCAGCCGGTGCGCCTGAACCCCAACCCCACCCGGAACCTGAACCACGGGGAATCCCTGGGCCTCCCCGTCTTCCCTGGTGGGTGCCCCGTGGCCCGCCCCCCCACGGGGGCGCGTGTCGCCTGGAGGTCTTCCCTTTCCCCCTCCCCTGTGAGCGCGCCGTCGCCACTGCTGGGTTCCCTGGTGCCATCCGTTCTGTTCCCTCCGTCGGGTGGCCGGACTCATCCGCCCAGTGCTCTCTTCTCTCTGCGGTCAGAATCTCTCGCTCCTGTGCCCACTGCTCCCGAGCCGGAATCACCTGCCCCGCGGCCGCCGTCAGGGGCCCCCGGGCCGGGATCATGGCCGAGAAGCTACAAGGAGCGCATCAGGTGGACATCGACCCGGACTTCGAGCCGCAGAGCCGGCCGCGCTCGTGCACCTGGCCGCTACCGCAACCCGACTTTGCAGGCGGCGGGGACGAAGAAGATGGGGCGGCCGGGCCCGGTAGTGGCGGTGGTGGCAGTGAGAGCACCGAGAACGGAGGGGCTGGCGCGGGCGCTGGGGAGCGCAAGGCGATGGTGGTGGCTGGGGCCCCGGCTCCCGGGACGGCGGCTCTACCGATGCTGGGTGGAGACGCTGGACAGCTCCGGAAGGCTAAGACCTCTCGGCGAAACGCCTGGGGCAACCTGTCCTATGCTGACCTCATCACCAAAGCCATTGAGAGCGCCCCGGACAAGCGGCTCACGCTCTCCCAGATCTATGACTGGATGGTTCGATACGTGCCCTATTTCAAGGATAAGGGTGATAGTAACAGCTCAGCTGGCTGGAAGGTGAGAGCCCCCGGCGTGCTTGGGCTACAGTAGAGAATGCCTGGGGTGGGTCTGAGGTGGAAAGGCTAGCTAACAGTGGGCACTAGCAGTCCTAGTGCCTGTGTCTGTAGAGGGAGGGGGGGGATTGTACCCAGCTAGCCAGTGCATGGAGGAATGTGACTGGAGACTCAGCCTGGGGGAGGGGGGTAAAATGCTGGGTTCAGGACAAGTTCATAGCCCCCAGAGCTTATTCCCAGTTCGATGAAAGGTAGGAGTGGGTCAGGCCCCAGGTGGTCCTTTGGTGGGTGTCCAGGTCCCTTGCCTGAATGGGGGGAGGTGGCAGTGGGGAGAATTTGGAACCCTACTTCCTAGTAGACCAGATAAGTCTTTTTTTTTTCTTTGACTAAGGTGAGGAAAATCAGGCACTGCCTGTTGACACCCTCGAACTCCTCAGCCTTGTGCCTAGGAATGTGTGTGTATGTGGATTATTGTTTTGTTTTGTTTTGTTTTTGAAAGGGAGGGTTGTCTCCTTGAGGAGGGGAGGGGCAGGACCCTAGGCCTAAGTATAGGGAAAACACAGTGTTAGAGAACAGGAGTGGCACTCCCCAAATTGGGGGGGGGGAGGAAGCTTTGGGAGGAAAAGGAAGAAGCTGACCCTGTAAGAAAGGGTCCCCTCCTGTCTGCCTGTGTAAGAGCTTTGAGTGTCCAGTTGCCTGCCAGCAGGTGGCATAGTTAACATGAGAAGCAGAGAAACTGAGGCACAGGGAAAATCAAAGGTTTACACAGAGGTTTGGAGCTAATACCCCACCTCATTCCATTCTGTCTGATAGTCTTATTACCCCTGCTTCCTTTGGACTTAACGTGTTTTACTTGGGGGGTTGGAAAGTGCTTACAAATATATAGGGTTGCATCATTAAGGCTAGAAGGCCCTGAGTTTATATTGTGGAGTATCCTCTGGGAGTTCTCAGGCCTGTGGGGAGGGGTAAGGAGCCCTTAATGCTTTCTCAGGTCTGGTCATAGGCATCTCCTTACAGAGGCCTCAGGCCCTAATCTGTTTGGGGAGGCTAGCTTACTGGGATAGTGGCCATGGACCCTCCCCCAGACACTAGAGCATTGGTCAACTCTCCCCCTGTTCCCCCTTCAGAATCTGGCACTGGGCCAGACCTTTGCCCTTGGTCATACCTGGAGTTCAGAAAGAGAAGGACAAGGTCATGAAAAGGATTTTGGGTATGCCCAGAATAAGCAGGGGCAAATGCATTTTGGTGGTGGTGGTGAGGGGTGTGTGTGTGTGTGTGTGTGTGTGTGTGTGTGTATGTGTACATAATAGCTCTCATTTCTATAGTGATTTAAGGTTTGCAAATAGATTTGCCCATTATGTAGGTGAGGTATAGGCAGTGAGTATTATTATTCCCATTTTACACATGAAGAAACTAAGGCTTGGACAGTGACTTGTTCATGTTCCCACACTAAGCAGAGGAAGCAGGATGTGAACCCAGAGCTTGTATTGGCCCATGCCCTATGTTGGCTCCCAAAGCAAAGGCGCTCCACCTACCACTCAGCAGCTTTTGTGCTGAGGCTTGCTAGGCACCTGGCCTTGAGCTAGACACCTCAGGAAAGTGAAGGAAAGAGCAGAGTCCCTGCCTTCTGGGAGTTTACGATTCAAATGGTTGGCTAAGAATGAGCAAAGCCAAGAGAGCTAGCAACAGAAGATGGGGTGTGCTCAGGGTGAGATGTGGGGTACAGCCCAGCTAGAGGGGCTTCGAGTAGGAAGTGGGGTCTGGGATGATGATGGGACAGGGCAGAAGGATATTGCAAGCGAGGGATAGGTGTGAGCAGAGATTGGAAAGTCTGAAGATCTGAGGGTGGCCATGGTGTGGCATTATGGGAGGCTGGAAAGGTAACTGGGAAAGACTGGGTGGAACATGAATGCCAGGCTTGAGGAGATTCGTACTCAATCCTGTTGGAAGGTGGGAAGCTGCTGAAGGTGTTTTAGGCAGAGGTGATAGTGCCAGAGCTGGGAGGGAACATCTAGTCCAATGCCTTCTTTTTGCTGAGAAGGAAATCAAGGCCCAGAGAGGAGGAAATAACCCATCCAAAATCACATGGTAAATTAATAGCAGAGCTGAGAATGGAACCCAGGTTTCCTGTCTCCCACTCCAGGCTGTGTCCATTATCCTGAGCTATCCCCTAAAAGGGCCGTAGAGGCATATAAAGCTTACCCACCTGTTCGGGGTAAGAGCTTCCAAACTACTCTTTATGGCATTGGCAAGGACTTGTCTGGGCTGCCCGGAGGCCTCAGTTTCTTCATCTGTATAGGGAGATTGGATGGAACTTTACCCAAGGTCATAGAGGGAGCAGGGACCCCCTGACTCCCAGTCTGGTCTGAAAAGCCTCAGTTTACCTTAAGCTGCTTAGAAGTAGATCTCCTTTTTCTATGCTTCAGGGAGAGAACGCAGGCTTCCTCCTTCCCAGTCTTTGGAAGGAGCCCTGGGTCACTGGACCTCACCTGCCTCCATCCTTGTTGAGGGTGGAATGGGATAAGATAGCATGAATCACCCAGTGTGTGTGTTCTAGCACCTGCCAGGAAGGGAGAGCTCCATGGGGTCAGGCTGGTAAACTGGAAAAGGAGGTGTCCCTAGTCAGCTGCTGATGGTTGGTTGGGTCCTGGAACAGATCCCTGGGCCCAGAAGATCCCTCATCTCTCCTCCTACTGATCTCTTTTCTCCCACTTCCATCCTTTAAAATTTTATTTTTTCCCATCAAATATTTATAGGGCCCTTCCTGTGTTCCCGGCTTCATGCCAGGTACTGTGGGGCACATAGGAGAAACAGATTCAGTCCCTTCCCTCCAGATCTATTTGGAAAAAGAAGCTGTCCAGGTTAGAGAGCCAAAGGGAATATTAGGCCAAGTCTAATGAGGTGCTGAGTGTGATGAGTAGGGAAATTATTAAATTGGGGAAAGCTGCCTAGGTGAGGCAGTCCTTGGCTTGTACTCTGAAAGATGGGTAGAGCTGGCATAGGCCTCTAGCCCTCTGGGCACTCCAGAGACAGGGAGAGGGATTGATATAAGCAAAGGTTTGGAGGGAGGAGGCCTATTCTGGGCAAAGTAAGATGACCAGCCAGAGTAGACTATGCATGAAGCTAGGGACAGGGAGCAAAATCTGGAAAGGCAGCTAGTTTGGAGCCAGCATGTGAAGGGTCTTCAGTACTCAGCACAGGAGTTGGGGAATTTGATCTGTAGGTAATGGGAGCCACTGAGGATTCTGAGCAGGCTGGTGTACTGAGTTGCTTGTCTAACAAATATTTAAGCCACCTCCTGTGTCCAGAGCACAATGCTATGAGCTAAAAATAATAGTTGAGAGAAGTCCTCACTTTTCGTGTATGATCCTCACAACAGCCTTATGAGGTAGGTGCTCCAGGTAATTATCACTATCCCCAACTTACAGATGAAACGAGGTTTAGGGGAAATGATTTGTCTAGGGTCATGAAGGCAGTCAAGGTCGGAGCTGGGGTGATATGGATGAGCAGCTCGTTAGGAAGATGATGGATACATATGTCAAGGATGGACTGGAGGGGAGAGATTGGAGGTGGAAATGCCGATCAGGCTGCTAGGCAAACAGTGATGGGGTGCTGAGCTGGTTGGGGAAGTGCTTCCATGGAAGTTGAGAGGAGGGGACAGAGTAGTTGCACTGTTCTGGCCACCCCAGGGCCTCTCCTTTCCTGCTGCATCCATGGCCAGCCCCAGACCCTTCTCCTAATCCTTCAGGACTATGAGATATTACATATGGAAGGCACTTTCAAGGTAATTTAATCCACCCCTGTGATTTTACAGATGGGAAAAGAGAGGCCCAAAGGAAGGAAAGTGATGCTTCCAGGGTTACCCAGGCAGTAAATCGCCAAGGTGAGATTTGAATTTAGGCCCTTCCACTCTTAATCCAAAGCTCTCTTGACATTGATTTCCCTCTTCTTGTAAAAGGGATTAAGAGGGCACAGACTCCAAAAGCCCTAGGGCTCCTGTGACCATACCAGGCATACCAAGATCCAGTCCTCTGGGAAGTCTCCCATGGTGCATCTGACTTCTCCCCTGCCTCCTCTCCACCCTTTCCCCTTTCCTGTCCCCCTTGCATAGAACCCTCCTCTGAATCCCTGCCACACTTCTAACATACCAAATCATCAAAGGTAGGGTATTCTTCTGTATGTTATAAGCTCTCTACTGTGTAGGTGGAATCTCTTCTTGGGTTGTGGTGGCATTTGGCTGGTGTATGGCCCCTACTAAGAGAGCTCCCTGAAGACAGGCCAGAAGCTGATCCATCTTTTTCCTCACCCTCCTACCTGAACACAGATCCATATGGTCATAGGAGAGAACTGGAAAGGATCCTTATAGCATCATTGACTCTAATGCTCCCATTGTATAGAGGAGGAAACTGAGGCCCAGAGAAGGTGGGGTAGGAGTAGGGGAAGGGGAGTTATGATTGACCCAGTGTCATACAGTAGTAAATTGTCATAGCTGGGCTGAGAACTCAGGTTCTGTCATTCCAAATCCACGGTTCTTTCTTCCTCAGCCAAGTGAGGAGTTTCCCTAGCCTGGGCCTGCTAAGGTCTTCCATTGTTGAGGGCCAGCTTCTTTCCCTAACCATCCTGGGAGAACACTGCCTCAGTACAGAAATTTGTCTGCAGGTATCCTCCTTCCAATCTTTATTTCCAGTAACCTTTGGTTTCCTTTCTTTTTCCTATGGATTTTATTTCACTTGTTTAAGAACATAATTCTGAGAAAGGATCCATACATTTCACCAGATTGCCCAAGGGGTTCATTATACAAAGAGTACCCCTGCTTGGTCACATCATCTAATCTGTTCTTGCTGCTCTTTACTCCAGAGCTCCAGGAGCCCAGACTCTGACCCTTCTGGGGTCTCCCAACCTGCTTGCCTCCTCCTTGGATTCAGTCCTGTCCCCCACTACCTTTGCCCCTTCTACTGTTCCTCTCCTGCCTAGAGCACCCACACCCTCTGTCCCTTCCCCTCTTTAGAAGCTCTGGGGTCTTTTTCTCAGATTTATATCCAGGGATAAAGAATGACAGAATGGAAAATGCAAGAATAAGGTAAAGAAATTCTCTTCTGCTCAGACATGAGGCTGGCTGGCTCCAGGCTCATTAATCTAGTCCACCACTGCCAGAGCCATTGGAAGGAAGTGCTTGAGGCCAGAGGGGCCCCCTCTGAGAAAGCCACTGGGGAGGCTCTACCCAGCAGGATCCGACCGCCCAGAGAGCTGAGATCCTCAGCAGCCCCTGCCCAGGACTCTTTCTTACTGGGCCCTGCCTACAGTAGGTATCCAGTCAATATTTGAGGAAGGAGTGAGTTTTGGTGACTCTGCCTCCCTCCCACTGCATCCTCTCCCTGATATTGAAGGCCTCTTGCTTGTTTCCCATCCCCATTGGATGGAGGGAGGGAAGAAAAGCCTGTGTCCCCCCCACCCCAGTTCCTTATGGAGCTAGGCTCAGCCCAGCCTCTGCCTGGTCCAGCCCCCTGAGTCAAGCCAGCCAGGGATTGGGAGAAATGGCCCCTGTGCATCTGCAGGCTGTTCTGGAGAAACCCAGGACCAAGGAGATGCAAGGCCTGGGCCCCATGCCCACAGCAGGCCCCCTGGAGTGGGACAAAGGGGCCTCACGCCCACAGCCTGAGGGAATGGGCAGGCCTAGGGGGCATGGTGCCAACTTGGGGCCAGGATTCCCTTCTTCCCCAGGTGTAGCTGGGGCAGGGTGCCAGCCTGCTGGGCCAGCCGGTTTGCCAGGGCAGCTGCTCCCAGGAAAGGAGCAGCAGAATGAATTTGGAGAGTGTGTGTGTGTGTGTGTGTGTGTGTGTGTGTGTGTGTGTGTTGGGGTGGGGTGATGGGGAGGAGAAAGTAGGGAAGCCCAGAGACCCCCACCTCCACGGCTGCTCCTTGGAATGGATCCTCTATGGGGTCAGAGAACCGAGTAGAGTTTCCCAGGGGGAGGGATGGGTTCCTTGATTCCTTCCTTCCCTGACTGTGGCTTCTTCCCCAAGCCTTCTTGGGAGTTCCTTAAGGAATAAAGGACTGGGAACAGGGGACACCGGGGAGCATGGGATTAGACGTCAGAAGGAAGGTTTAAATCTTGTCTCTGTTACGTGTGTGACCTCGGGCAAATATGAGTTTGTTCTTACACATATTGAAATGGGTAGATTTTGTGATTTGAAATCCAGAGGAGACCTAGGGGCCAATGTCAACTCAGATGCTAGCTAGGTAACCAGCTTCCTCATCCTGGAGATAATAATAAGGGTGGTGGTAATCACCTCCCAAGGGTGCTGGGGGCTCACTTAAGATGCTGCCTCCTTGGCCTCCAGCTCTAGGAGAATGTGAACTGTTATATCATTGTTATTATTATTGTTATTACAAAATGCATTCCTGATGAGTACAGAAACCAGCATTCTTATCTTCATGAGGGGGAAAATGAGGTTCAAAGGGCTGAATGACCTTTCTCATTATTCTTATCCAGATCGAGGATCAGTTAGATCAGTTAGAATTTGAACCCAAGCCTTCAGATCTAGGACTCGTATTCGGTTTCCCCATGTTCTTTCCAGCCCGTGTCTCCATCCGATTCTCCTCCGGCTGGGTGTTGGGGACTGCCTCAGTTCCTTAGAAGTGACGGGGCGGGGTGAGGGGGGGAAGGGGGGGGTTGGGACTCCACCTACCCGCAGATAATGGATTCAGAATCTGGTGTGTATGTGGGGGTGGGGCTTGCTGGGATTGACAAGGCTGTGGGAAACTGTGCCAGCGCAGGGTTGGTGGGGGGCAGCGCCTCCCTTCCCCTCCCCTGACTCTGAGCTGGGTTCCCTCACCTCATCCATCTGTCTGGTTCTCTCCCTCCCCCCACCTCCCGAAGGCAGCGCGTGTTTCCCTGCTGGTTTGGACTCTGGAGAGCCTGGGGGTGGGGGGGAGGCTCTGAGGGCGTCCTCACACACTGTACTGAGCAGGGGCCTGGCAGCCTCCTGGGCTTGTGCCCGCCACTCCTGGCACACGGGCTCCCACAACCACCTGCTCACATCCACCCACGCCCGGTGGCGCTCCCAGGGCCCTCCCCTCTCCCTCCCCCGGGATGCTCTTGGTGCTCACTCCCCACCCCCCGCTGTTTCCCCGGTCCCCTCAGGGGCACCTTCCTTTCTCCCTGGCTTCTACCTTGGTCTGAGAGAGCCTTGGGTGGGGAGAGGTGAGGATGGGAGCCGATAGGAGCAGAGGGAGTGGGAGTCGCTGAAGCCTATAAAAACCTCTGCTTTGCCTGGGGGTGGGAGACAGACAGGCTGGAAGCCAGAGAGCCCCCCGGGGCTGGGGTGAAGAGAGGAGGGGGGCTGCCAGGGCCCCTGCCTGCCACCTGGCGAGGCTCCAAGAGCTGGGGACGCTGGAGGGCGGGCGGCCGTGCCAGGCGGTAATTGCAGACAGACTAATTTAAAGAGACGAGACAGTTATTTTTAACTCATGCTAAGGTAATGAACCGATCTCCAAGCTGAGGGTTCAAAAGTTCAGCCCCCCCAACATACACCCCCCTTATCCTCTTTCTCAACCCACCATCTCCCTTTCCAGGGCCCTGACCCTGACCTCTCCTTTGGAGGGGGTGGAGGTGGGGTACAGGGGTGCTGATGTCGCTTCCTTCCCTAAAAGAGAGGCTGAACCCTGGGACTGACTGCCCCATATACTGGTCACTGTTGAGTTTTGCTTCATGGGCCAGGGATTCTTTTCCCACCCCCATCCTCCCAAGGCAGAAAGACCAGAAATGTGGGACACAGGACTAGCCACTGCTCCCTGCTTCCTGCCTGGGGCTTGGGGGTTCCTCAAGCTCACACACCCAAGGGCAGCCACCATGGCTGAAGGAGAAGAGAGGCAGATTTACCCCAGGGAGGGTAGGAATCTGTCACCCTAGTGTCTAAGAGCCTCCCAGCTTTCATTATGGCCACTTTTTTCTCCTCTCACCCACTGACTCCCTAAATCTCTGCCCAGATAGAGGGACAGAGGAATCTCAGCCTTGGTTAAAAGGGGAGAAGAGGGGGAGCTACTCATCCCACCATGGGCTCAGACTCTTAGATCAGGGAGACCCTTAGAGGTCATGGGATTCATCCCTGATCCAATATGCCCTCCAGCCTTTCCTTGAATACTCAGCACTGGGCTGGACCCCAAGGTTCTCAGCCTATTTTATGTCATGATCCTTTCCACACAGTCTGGAGAAGCCTATATGGACCCCCTTCTTGCAAAAATATTTTTAAAGGCATAAAATAAAATATGTAAGAATAGAAAGGAAAAGTCATAGTGAAATAATTTTATATATTACATATATGCATATATAAAATATATTTAGTACCATATACATAAATATATCTTTAAATGCAATTTCACAGACCCCAAGTTAAGCCCTGAGCTAGGCCACTGAATTTTAGAGCCTCTTATCTGACCCCTTCATTTTATAGATGAAGAAACTGGGGCCCAGAGAGGGGGCCAGTCACACACACATTAGTATGTGTCACAACTGGGATCCGAACCAGAGTCTCCTGGACTCCTCCCTACCTCCCACCCCTGGCTCCATTCAGGGCTCCTTCAGCCAGAGTCTAGACCATGGAGTCAGGAAGTTCTAGGCACAGTGCCTGGCACATGGTAGGTGTTTAATAAATGCTCATTGCCTTCAGTGTTGAGCCCAACCCTGCCTCCCAGTATCTTCCACTCCCTGTTCCTAGCTCTGCCCCCCAGGGCCAAGCAGAACCAATAGGCTCCCTCTTTCCCAAGCCAGCTCTCCAAATTCTTGATGATGCCCCCACTTTTTTCCAGGCTAAATGCCTCCAGTTCCTTCATTGTTCTAGACTCTGCCCTGCTCCCCACTCTTTGTTAGGCAGTACAAGGGCAGATGTTTAAGGATAGGGTGATGGGAGAGGAGTAGCTGTTAGTGAAGCTGGTTGAATATGTGAGTACTTCATTTCACCCCATATGGACATGTGAGTGAATGTGTGTGAGAGAGACACCATACACACGCAGGGACCTTGAGGGAGGAGCTTAGATCAGCTCAGGGTGACCGTACTAACCACCCCTCTCTGCTGCCACCCCTGTCACAAGGCTGCCACTGTAGTCCATCCTCTGTTTTTGGCTTCCTAAGCTCTGAATCATTCCCCTTGGTCCCGGTTTCAACATTCACTCGTTCAATCACTCACTCATTTGGCTACCATGTCTTAAGAAGTGAATCTCTGCAGAGCAGTGCTCTCTGAGGTGGGGGAGTGTAGATAGAACGTAGCCCCTAATCTCAGAAGCTAGGGAGCAGGAGAGAGAGAAAACTCTCACCCACAGTATCTCCTGGTAAGCGTGTGACGCTGGGGTAAGAACTCTGGATTTGGAGCCAGATAACATGGGTTCAAATCCCTGAGCTGCCCCTTACTACTAATATGATCATGGACAAATCTTAGGTCTACTTCTCTGGACCTAAGTTTGCTCATCTGTAAAATGAAGCCAGGTTGGACAAGATGATTTCTCAAGGCCCCTCCTGTTGCTAAGCATACGACCTAAGTAAATGCATGAGAGAGGTGCAAAGCATCATTGGAGGACCAAGAAGGAAGGGTTAGTGAGGTGGAGGCAAGGGAGGAATGAGGGGTGGCATTTGGATTGGCCTGTAAAGGATAGATAGAAATCCAACTCCTAAGAAGAAAGAGGACATTCGAGGCCTGGGCAAAGGTACCATGGCAGGAGAGTATGGGACATAGTGGTCAGTCTGGCTGGAGGCGATTAGGTATGTCTTAAAGGATGACATGAGATGAACCCAGAAAGGTAGGGTGGATCCAGGTTTGCGGAGGGTCTTAAGTGCCAGATAAAGGGGGCCTATTTGCCCCCATCTTCTGCCCCTAGATACTTAGTGATAGAGGCCTATTTGCCACCACCTTCTCATCCCTAGATGAGATCAGGCTATAAAGTTAGGTTGGCATTCGTTTGTGGAGTGCTCTGAATGCCAGATGGAATTTGATCTTTAATTGGTTGGTTATAGGAAGATTTTTATCAGAGGAGTAACATGACCAGATTTTAGGCATAAATAAGATTATTCTGTTAGTGTAGGAAGGACAGGTTGAAGGGGGTGGTAGAGACTGGAGGCAGGAAGACCTGTTGGGAGGCTATTCCAATAGTCCAGGCAGGTGGTGATGGGTGCCTTGTATGCTAGGGAGCAGTGGCTGTGGGTGTGGAAAGGAGGAGATGAATAATAGGAGGATGGTTCCAAAGCTGAAATCAACACGACTTGGTAACTGATTGTGTGTATGTGAGAAATGAGAGAGAGAGGACCCAGAGGTTTTAAACATGACAGAAATGGAGATTCTGGGTGCCATACACAGACCTAGTGTGTGAGCACTGATTGGTGAGGCGTGCTTTGGGGGCATCAAAGGCTTGAGCCTGGCCTCTGCTTTCCCACAGTACTGGATAGGTATGGAGACTGCCCCCAGGACTGGCCACAAGAGAGGAGGGGGCCAGCCTTTTGGGGAACAGAGTACTCAGAAAGAAGCCCCTCTTATCCTACCTACCTTCAGCCCCTCTGAGCTGGGGCATGTGGGCTACTAAGGGGGCCAAGCTGGACTCTGGTGCTTTAGGGGGAGGGGAGATGGGTAGGGGGCAAGGGGGAAGGGGAGGCTTCACTCCTACTTCTTGTTGATGAAGAAGGAGGGGCATGGGAGGAAAATCTCCCCCTGGAGAGAGCTGTATTTAGAGCCCCTCCCCCTATTCCTAGGCACCCCAGTTACCATGGAAACCCTCCTGTTTGGGATGGGTTCAGCTGTTAATGTTCCCCCTCCCCATATGTGGAGGTGGGAGGGGGCCCAGGTGGCCTGTGTGGGAGGGGCCTCTCTCTGAGTCAGAAGCCCTGGGTTCCAGTCCCAGCTGTGCCAGAGGACTTGCTGTGTGATATTGGACAAACTCCTTAAACTTTCTGGATTTCAGTTTTCCCTTCTGTAAGATAAGAGGGTCTGGATGAGATGTGCTATAAGGTCACTTCTAGCCCTGATCGTTTCTGTTCTGTAAATCTGGTTGGAGTTTGGTATGCAGGCTGGGGCTTCAGACATTCCCTCCCCATACCCACCTTCCCTACATAGAAGACAAGTCCCTGGTCACTCAGGGCCCTTCTTGGAGAGACCAAGCCTTCTCTTCCCCTCTCCCATCCAGCTGCACCCACCAGATTCCTCCATTATTCACCTGCTGGAATTCCTAGAGCTAGCCTCCCGAAAATACAACTTCCCTGGGTCATTAGCCTTTGCAGAAAACCTGTAGTGTCTACTTTTTTTGGATTGAATCCCAACTCCTCAACCTGGCATTCAAGGCCCCCTGGCCAACTTTCTCCCCCTCAAAACACCTCCCTTTAGCACACAGCTAGTAAGTAACAGAGCTGGAATCCAAACTCGATGTTCTTTTTACTGCCTCTAGCCACTGTGGATTGAGACCTGAGTTCCAGTCCTAACTGCCATTAGCTGATTTTGGGTGACCTTGGCACAGTCATTTCCTTTCCCTCCCTGGCCAACAGCTTTCTCTTCTGTAAAATGAAGACATCTGTCTAGGGTTCCTTCTAGCTCTGACCTTCTCTGAATGTCCTAGAGCCATACCCTTCCTCCAGCTACTTTATTCTAGCCAATTACTCCCACCTCCCTAAACTCACCCATTCCCACCTCCTGTTTCTTGCTCCTGTGTTCACCCCCCCAACCTTGTCCTTCATCCTTTCAAGACCCAGCTCAAGCTCTTACCTCCTCCAGGAAGCTCTTCTCCCAGATTAACCCCACAATCGTCAGGCCACAACATCACCTTATATGGTGTGTGTATTTCATACTGGATTCAAGATCGCCATACTACAGACTCTGCTAGACTGACCCCATGTGTGTGCCCTTTTGGAATAGGCTTTAATCAGGCACTGACTTGACTACCCAGAGACTGCTGTGAGAGGCCTAGCATGCTGGACACACTTTCAATTGTCTGTTGAATTGACTCGAATACTTCAGTAAGTCTTGACTAACAACAGCCCCTCACAAGGGTGCAGATGGCTCTTTACAGGTTGCCAAGTATCTTCCCTTCCACTTCCTCATTTGTTCATTTTCTCCTCACAACAGCTCTGTGAGGCAGGGAAGAACGTGTGTGTGTGTGTGTGTGTGTGTGTGTGTGTGTGTGTGTGTGTGTGTTTTAAATTACAGATGAAGGCATGGGAGTTTTGTTTTGTTGTTTGTTTTACAGATAAGGAAACTGAGGCAGAGATAAAGGGACTTGCCCAAGGTTGCAGAGCTGGAATTTGAATTCATGTGTTCTGATTTCTAATCTAATCTAATTTCTACCTTAAGCTTCCTTCTCTACTAAACACCTATTGTGAACCCAGCCTTGTTCTGGACTGTACTGTAGGGGACCTAGGAGAAGGCATTAAAGTCTCCACCATCAGGAGCCTGGGAATCTCATACACACAGTCATTTCACACATACATGACTAATACTCTTAGGCTGGACAGAAATCTTCTGCACCCGCCCTCAGATTCTTGGTTGCAAATACTCCCTTGGGGCCTTGAAAGTCCTCCAGCTGCCCCAATCCCTCCAAACTGTCAGCCACTCTGTGGCTGCCCCCCCCCCCAAAAGGGTAAAAGAGCAGTGGTATCCAAAGCATTGAAAGACTGATGGGGAAGTTTTGGATAGAAACAGAAGCTCTGTTAGAAGGAGTCTGTATACTGAACACCAGGGGATCTGTTGGTCCGGGGGCCTCCATAGTTCATAAAAGAGGGACTTGAAGACCTAATGTGAATTCTGGGGGTGGGCAAGGAGGGGTTTCCAGAGGAGTTGTGGCTGGGGCCAGCCTTGATGCTAGACAGAGTGGTGAGCATATAGATGAGATCATGGCCCAGCCTGTTTAGAGCACAGGTGACCCAGACACCACTTTGTCCTTGTTCCTAGGTCTTTCGGGCCTCCCAAGGGTTCTGCACTCACTGCTCTATGGCAGGTTGGCTGATGAAATAGCCTGGCCCTGGTAGATACAGGGTGAGGGCTAGACCATGGGTAGCAGGCACTGTCCATGGGCACCAAACAGCCTCCTCTCACCTCTCTGTCCCTTGGGTTGAGTCTGTGTCTGACCCAAGGGTACCAGGATGGCACGGGTGTCTCCCCTGTGTAGAAGACCAAGCAGAACTCTTGAGTTCAAAAGATGAGAGCTATTCAGAAGTGGAGTGGACTCTCTTTCCCATGGGGAACTAAATTCTCTATTATTAGAGGCTTTCAAGTGGAGACTAGAGGAAAACTTAGGGAATATTTTAGCAAAGATCTTCATCCCATTGGGGAGTATTGAAGAGGGGATTCCTGTTGATTGATTCAACAAACATCGAGTACCTATTGCTGTGTGCAAGGTGCCAGGGTCTTGGGACAGATGCCTTTGGACTTGGAGATTCTGTGTTCTCTGCTGTCCCTTGGAAGGCCATCTTTCCAGGCCGGGGTGTTTTTCTTCAGAAGGTGGACATGGCTGAGAGAAAAGGAGGCTCTCAGGAAGGATTCTATATGGATATGGCAACATGGCGTGGAAAGAGTCAGGAGTCAGAGGACCTGGGTCCAACTCACTTCTGCCACTTTCTGAACCTTAAGCCTGTCCTTTTCCCTCTCCAGACCTCAGTTTCCTCCTCTGTAAAATGAAGGGGTTGGGCTATTGGATCTGGCAGTTCTGAATCCTGTGATCCCATAAGATCACAGGAGGTGGGTCTCTTGAGCAGCACACTCAAGTGAGGCTGGCAATAGAGCAAAGTCTTCCCCACTAGCTTATAATCCACCAAGGTTATAAGGTAGGCCCCTGACAGTGGGTGCATGGGTATTTGGGGAGGGGGGGGCTGGCTAGCGCCAGCTGGCAGGGGAGGGGAGCCACATCGTTCCCTGCCCACCCACCCACCCACCAGCTGCCTCTCTAAGTCCCTCCCTCACAACCAGGTTCCTCCAGCAGAGCTGAGACTGCTCCCCCTGTCTGGGGCTTGCCCAGATGAGCCCAAAGCATTTCAGAGCGGTAGCGACAATAGTGGCCTGAGCCCTGGGACAACCCACAGATTGGAGTCTAAGCAGGGGGCATTGGTTGGGGAGGTTTCTATACTGCGCTCAGCACTCTTTTTCCTTCTCTCTCCTTCCCCTTCCTCCCTCCTCCTCCTCGTTTCCCCCTCTCTTTCCCCTTCTCTTCCCTTTTAGGGGACCTATGTCCTCAGCTGGCCTTATCCTCCAACTTGTAACCTGAGTTAGGAGGAGGGGGGAGGGCTCCGCTATGCAGTGTGGGTGGCACCTGCCCCTGAGCAGATGTGCCTGGGTGGGGCCAGGCAGGGTAGGGAAATTGGGGCTGATCCAAGGAAGCTGGAAGGCTGTATTCCTTTTCCCCCCTCCATCCTTATTGGGGGCTTCTGATGGGCTCCTGGCCCTCTCCCTTTTCTGCTCCAGTGCTGAATGCAAGTAGCTGAAGGCCCCAGAATGCCTGCCTGGGCAGCAGGCAGACTTTGGACCCTGCCCTAGTTACCTCCTCTTAACTCCCACTGCCCCTACCCCTTGGCCTTGGGGGTTGTCTGCCTTCCCTGGGTGGCTGGGCCCCAGGAGAGCAGATGGCTCTCACTGGCTTTGAGCCAATGACCCTGGCCCATAATCCACAGGAACCCAGACCCTGTGGGGCTCAGGAGCAGCTGCCAGGCCCCACCCAAGAGCTGGCCGCATGGCAGGGGAGGGTGAGGTCACAGCAGCTGCTCCAAGGGCCAAGATCCCCAGGGGGTGAAACTGTTGGAGAGAGAGAGGGAAGAGCTGAGAGAAGAGGAGGAGGAAGGGGGTGGGCTAGGGCCTGGTGCCTGAGAACCAGACCTAGTATACTTGGGCAGGCCCAATAGGACTGACCTCTCCACCACCACCACCACCACCACCACCACCTCCCTTTGGTTAAGTACCAGCAGGGACCACCACAAACATTTACCCTGGAGGCACTAGAGCTGGGAGGGCCCTTAGAACCCAGAATGTCAAAGCTGAGAAGGCTCTTACAACCAAGAATGTTATGGTTTGGGAAGACCTTTAGACTAAGAATATCAGAGCTGGGAGGGCTCTTAGAACACAGTATGTCAGAACTGGGAGGGACCTCAAAGATCCTTTACTAGGGGGCTCTTAACCATTTTTGTGCCACAGATCCTCTTGGCTGTCTGGTGAAGTCTGGGCCCGTTCTCAGAGTAATGTTTTTAAACCCATAAAATAAAATATATAGAATTACAAAGGAAACCAATTGTATTGAATTACAGTTATCCAAATGCACATTGTTTAAAAAACAAGTCCACAGACCTTGGGGTTAAGAACCATTATTTCTAGTCTAACAACTTTGCTTATAGAGTTGCATAAAGAAGGGATTTCCCAAAGCTGTGTAACTTAAGTGGCCCAGTAGCGAGTAGAACCCCCAGTCTCTGGCCTCCTAGTCCTAAACCCTGTGTGTTTCCATTGGATCTCGTCTGAAACAATGTCACTGTCTTGTCTGTGACCTGCAGATCTTAGCCCAAGCACCAGGTCAGCAGAAGCCCTGGGATGCCAAACCTCCTTCCACGTTTTCCCTGGGTCCAGAACAAAGTTCTCTGGCTCCACCTCAGCCTCAGCACCTTCTCTGATCTCCCCTCCCCGCTGGGCTCAGAAGAAACTCTCAGGCTGGTGTTTCCAAAACCCTTTACCACTCCCACAGAGTTCCCAAACCCCTTTTTCATTTTTCTGAGTTTCCAGAATTCTTGAGAAGCCTAGGACTGAGTGTAAACCTGTCCCAGATGCTACAGGGAGATGAAATTGATGCAGGGGTCTAGGGAGTGAGCCCCCTTACACACCATTCAGCCTTTTCTGGCTGTCTTCCACCTTTCATTCATAATCACGCTTCTTTCTACTAGCATTCCACCAAAGCATGCAGCAATGGAAAAGAGCCCTGAACTTGAAGGCAGAAGATATGAGTTCAAATCCCAGCTCTGCCACCTGTGTGACCTTGGGCAAGTTACTGCCCTTCTCTGGCCTCACTCTCTTCATATGTAAGATGAGCGAGTTAGACTAAGTGGGTTCTAAGGTCCTTTCCAACTCTCAATCCAAGATCTCCACCATCAGCTCTTTGAGATGCACCTGTCCGTAGTGTTGCCTAGTCTCGGGGTTTGGATCTAGTGAGAAGAAGATTTGTAAGTGCTTCGCACAGTGTCCAGCACATAGTAGACATTTACTGAATGCTCATTCCCTATACGTTCCCTAGATCTCTGCCTAACTAGAAGCATATAAAAGTTCCCTGGCAGAGACAGAAGGTTATTTCAGCTGTCGTCAATTTCCTGGTAGTTGACTTCTGTGTCTCCCCAATGTCTCTGTTGAACCTTCCTTCAGACCCAAATCCAACTGGTAGGAATCTAAAACCCATTTCTTTTTTTCTGGATCTCCAAGGTCTCCTCAGACTCTGACATTTTAGGATGTTACAAACTCCTTAGGATTTGTGGCCATCTACCTGGTTGCTGGTCTGCTGCCAATTTAGGCTTCCCATATTCTCAAGAGCCCTGTTTTCAGTATGCTCCCTGCTACGTTTTCCAGTACCCATTCCTGCTCCTACTTGAGAAGGCTCCCCTTGCTGCCTCATCCACCAGCCTCCAGGAATGGGAATTCCCTGAAATAGAAGTAGATCACCTTCACCCATTAAAAAATAGATAAGTACCTAACATTTATGTAGCAACTGCTATGCCCCAGGTGCTGTGCTGAGCACTGTACAAACATCATTTCATTTGATCCTCATAGCCCTGTAGGTGCTATTATCATTATTATTCCCATTTTACTGATGAGGAAACTGAGGCTCAGAGTAATGCGATTGCTTCCCCAGGCTTTCACACCAGTTACTATCTGAGTTGGAATTTGAACCCTGGTATTCCTGACTACAAGTCCAGTGCTTTAACCACTATACCACACTGCCTCAAAATAAGGTCATACTGTCAAATAAAGAGGTTATGTTGTTGGATAAGTGAAGTCATGTTGCTGGATAAATGAGGTTGGACTGTTGAACAAAAGAGCCAGCTTGGTGTGATGGAAGAGGCAAAGGACCTGGGTTTGAATCCTCTCTTAGCTACTTACTAGCCATGTGACCTTGGTTGAGTTATTATACTTCTCTGGGCATCAGTTTCTTCATCTGCTCCATGTGGTGGTGGGGGGGACGGGACTGATCCCTTCCAACTCTAACTCTAAGATCCCATCACTCTTAAGGATAAAAGATTTTTGCTATTGAGAAAATGTGATGCTGTCAAACGAATAAGGTAGTAGGACCAGGTAAAGAAGGTCCGTATTTTATTCCTAGGGTATACTAGGCTATAATGCCATTGAAGGATAGGGCCAGAGTACAGTAGGCCTTGGCCCCTATAGCTACAAGTCTTGGGTTTGGGAAACACTCTTTGGGTTCCCTCTGCTCCCTGAAAATCCACCTCCCAGAGGGAGGTCTTGCTTTGGACTTGGAGAAAAGAGTCCAGGAACCAAGGTAACAAATACATATCCTGAGTGACAGAGGCTCTAAGGATTCCAGAGGCTGAGCATATGCAAGGCCTGAGACCCCAAGGGTGGAACATGTCGGGGTGGAATTTGAGGTATGAGTGTGTTCATACCTGGGTCTGAGTCCTGGTTCCATGCCTGGGTTCTAGGGTGTCCATGAAACCCCGCAAGAGATTTTTCCTCCACCTGTGTGAACAGGCTCAGAGGACAACCTGATTCTCCATCTTTTTTTCTATGTCTTGTCAGGGACCATGTTTTCTTCCTACTCTGTCCCCCAATCAACCCCTCCAGTTAAGGCACAAGCCAAGGCTGTTTCTTCTTCCCTGGACCCTCCGCCCAACTCACCAGTTCCTACCACCTGAGGGCCCTGAAATCTGGGCCCTCTGAGACCTCTGCTCTTCATGGTGATAGGTTGCCAGACAACAGCACCAGGGAGCCCTTCTTATACAGCTGCCTGGAAGAGGCTGAGAGTCTAGAAGGTATCCCTCCTCCTCTTCCTCCTGAAGCTTCCGGTCCTGAAGTGGGCAGAGGAATGTGATGGGAGAGGAACCCAGGATGACTGGAGGGAGAAGGAGCCCTGGATGGGAGCCTGAGAGGGCAGCAGGAATTCTGGGAACCTGCCCTCAACTCCCTGGTACAACTCTTTGTACCCTAGGGACAGAGCTTTGGACGGGGAGTAAGATCTGGGTCATGATCCAAACCCTGTTATGTAATATCAAGCAGGTTTCTCCTTTCTGAATCTCGGTTTCTCTTCCTGTAAAATGAGGGGTTAGGGTAACACACCTGGGTGCATTCTGTGGCTTCTGTAGCAAGTCATGGGAGAAGGCAGCTTACACAGGGGATGCTCCCTTGAGGGATGGTGGTGAGTAAGGGGACTCCTAGGGGATCACCTGCAGGGAGTGAGGCTAAGGGTAGCCAGATGCTGTGTTGGGGAGAGGGAAAGAGGTGGAGTGAGCAGCCCCTAGGGCCCATTGTATGGGGGAAGGGTTGCCAGGCACCAAAGCTCATCTCTGTCTCTGTCCTGGGGGAGCCCACACCTATTGGGAGGTGTCATCCCCAAGCCAGCAGCCAGCCTGGGCAGACAAGCCAGGCCTCAACCTGGTCCCATTCCCCTGCCACCAAGTGTGTCTGGAGGGTGTAATAATAATAATATAATAATTCATATTTCCATAACCCTTCAGGTTTTACAAAGTGTTTTCTTTCCAATAACCCTGTGAGGTAGGAATTAGATGTATTCTTTTCCCCATTTTACAGATGAGGAAAAGAAGACCTAGAGAGGAAAGATATCATATCCAAGGTTACACAATAAGCTAATGGCCTTAGGACTCTAGCTGAGGTGTCCTTGACTATAGTTCCAGTGCTTTCCATCATACCACAGCTCATAGACTGTCAGAACTGGACACTTGACCTTAGCCCAACATTCTCAATTGATATGTGAGGAAGCCAACTCAGAGAAGTTAAGTGATTTGCCCAAGGTCGCACTAGAAGTGATGGAAACCCAGGGCTTCTGCCTGTACGTCCAGATCATGAAAAGTCTTAAATCCAGAACTACAGAATTTTATAGTTTATCCTGGAGACAGTGGGAGCCACTAAAGAATTTTGAGCATTGGTGTGAAGAGGTGAGGTGTGGGCTCAAGGAAGACATCTTTGGCTGTCCTGTGCCAGATAAACAGGAGGAAGGGAAGCCAACTGAAAGGCTATTAAAATAATTCGAGGGAGAAGTGATGAAGAGCTGCGTAAGGTGGTGGCCGTGAAAATAGAGAAGGGAAGGGGACAGATGGGAGAATTGTTTTGAAGGACGAATTTAGTGAGTGATTGGATATGGTGGATGCAGAAGAGGGAGGAGCCTTTAATGCCTCTGGGGACTTAAGCTTGGGTGCCTGGAACATTGGTGGCCCTAAGGAAGTTGGGACAAGGAGTTGCTTTTGGAAGATTATAAATTAGAAGATTATAATAGCAAACCACTCCAGTATCTTTTCCAAGAAAACTCCAAATGGGGTCAGGAAGAGTAGGACACGACTGAAACTACTGAACAATGAGTGGACATGTTGAATTTTAACTGTTTTGGTGGGACACCCAGGGGAAAGCATGCCACAAGAAACTGGAGATGCTGGTCCGGGATTGTGGCCAAGAGGCCAAAGCAGGTGAGGGTGGAGAGGAGACAGCAATATTTGGAAGCCTTTAGAATAGGTATGAAAAATGGGCCCAAAGTTGAGGGACCTTAAGAAGAGAAGGCCAGTGAACAGAACAGAAAGGTAATGTTGTCACGAAAGGCAAGGGGAAGGAGGGAAGGCTCAAGACTCTAGGTAGTGAAGGATGTTGTGTGGAAGTGGGGATGCCAGCTTGTAAGCACTTGCAGAGTGAGGGGTGAAGAAGTGGAGGCATGGAGTGTGGCTGCTTTAGAAGGAGGGGAGGAGAAGGTGGCAGCTTCAAGGACTAGCAGGGTCAAGGGAAGGTGGAGGTGGTGGGCTTTTGTTTTGCTTTTTTAAAGGATTAGAAGACCTTTTTATAGGCAGGGGGAAGGGAGAGATTGAAGATGTACTGAATTGAGAACAGCAATGGCTGATGTTTTAAGTTCCTAGAGTACATGTGAATGGATAGTAATTATTTTTTTGGCAAAGACACTGGAGTGGTTTGCCATTTCCTTCTGCAGCTCATTTTACAGATGAGGAAACTGAGGCAAACAAGGTTAAGTGACTTGCCCAGGGTCACACAGCTAGTAAGTGTCTGAGGCCAGAGTTGAATTCCGGAAGATGAGTTCTCCTGACTCCAAGCCCAGCACTTTATTTACTATGCCATCTAGCTGCATATATACATATACATACACACACACACACACACACACATATATATATGTATGCACATATATATGCACATATATGTAATATAAAGCTCATTATGTAGCACTTTAAGGTTTGCATGAGACTATATACATTATCTCATTTGATCCTTACAACAACAGTATAAAGTAGATTCTATTGTTCTCCCCATTTTCCAGATCAAGAGACTAAGGCTTCAGACAAATTATGTGACTTGCCCAGAGTCATAGAGCTAGTATCTATCAAATACAGATCTCCAGCTAAGTCAGAATCCAAGTGCAGGTTTTCCCAGTTTCAAATCCAATGTTCTAATCCACAGATATACTTTAAATGTATAGCTAAAAGAATTCCTTCCAGCAAGTGAGACTGCATGGAAGGGGGAGAAAGAAAGTAGATAAAATGATATGGTAACCTTGCACAGTGACTTGCCCAGGGTCACCCAGCCAGTGTCTTAGGCTGGATTTGAACTGGGGTCTTCTTGACTCAAAGACCAGGGCTCTATCCACTGTGCCACATGTTAGCTTATCACTGGGATACATAAAGCGCAGATAGAGAGGTTTGCTTCGATGGGGAGAAGAGACACTTCTTCTTCTGAGACTTGGAAGAGAGAGATTGTGGCTGGTGAGTGAAAGAGAAGGAAGCAGGAATCACTTAAACCCCAATTGTGGAGGACAACCAAGATGGTGAGGTGACTGGGTGCCATGTCATCCAGGGATCAGCTAAAGACAATAGGAATCTTTATCTTCTCCTGGAAGAAGACTGAAGAGGAATAAGATGTCTGTCTTCCAGCATTTGAAGGGCTATCCCAGGACAGAGAAATTAGCTACTCTGTAGCCCCTGAGGACAGAACTAGAGGCACTGGAGCAAAGTTGCAAAGAAATAGATTTTGGTTCCACGTACGGATAAGTCCCTAGTAATGACAATTACCCCAAGGTGGAATGGGCTGCCCAAGGAAGGTAATGAGCTCCCCTTCACTGGGAGTATGACTTGTGTGAATTGGATCAGCAGACTCCAAAGTCCCTCCAGACCCTGAGCTTCTGAGGGAAAAAGAGACAGTGTAATAGAGTGGGATGAGTTTGGGGTTCCAGTCCTGAGACCTGGAGTTTGAGTCTTTGAAATCTGAATCTTTAGGAATTTGAAAAAAGTATTATGGAAAAAAGGGATTAAATTTCTTCTGCTTGGCCTCGGGGGGCCGAACCAGCAGGAAGAGGTGGAAGTCTCAGGAACCTTTGTTCCTTATTGGCCATGTGACTTTGGGGCAAGCCCCTTAACCTTTGTGAACTGTAAAATGTCCCTTCTGTGACTTCTTCTAGGTCATCTTCCCCTGAGTGGAGGAGGCATCTCCAGGCTTCACTGAGGGAAGGCTTACTGTGAAAGTCCATGTCCTAGACCCTGGACTTTGCTGGCCACAGAAGCTTCCTCTCCCTCCCAGGGAGGGCTTGTAAAGAACGGGCTCTGTAAATCATTAAACAGTTATGCAAAGAGGTTAAGAGATTTATGGGTGGAAGGACCTTAGAGGTCAACAAAGCCAATCCGTTCATCTTTACAAATGAGGAAATCAAGTCCCAGATAGGATCACATATTCTGAAGTGAGATTTGAACCCAGATCTTCCTAAGTTCAAATCCAATGCTCTAGCCTCTGTACCACACTGCCTCTCAGGAAAAAGTAAATATTAAGATGCTGTTTGTGGGGATCAGTAGGGTCACTGGTTTGTCGCCATGAGGCGTGTAGTGGATAGGTGTGGAGTGAGGAAGACCTGAGTTCAAATACAGCCCCAAACACTTATTAGCTCTATGACCTTGGGCAAGTCACTTAACCTTTGTCTGCCTCAGTTTTCTCAGCTGTAAAATGGGGATAACAACAGCACCTTACCTCCCAGGGTGAGGATCCAATGAGACAATATTTGTAAAGTGCTTAGCATACTTCCTGGCACGTAGTAGGTACTTTACCAATGCTTATTCCATGTGGGTATCCCAGGTGGAGCACAGTAGGCTTGCAGGTGCCTGGAGATAGATGTCCAGTTAGGACATGGCCAGATGTCAGGTCAAGCTTTAGGGGGTAAAGTAGAAAAGGTTTTCAAGAGGAAAGACTTGAGCTGGCACTGAAGGCACTGAAGGCCTTGCCTGAGACTGTGCTAAGTGGTGCCCTGGGATTCCTTTGCAGGAATAGAAGCATCTGACTCATCGGATCTCCAAGTTCGAAGGGAGTTCTCAGGTCTGGAGTCAGAGACTTGGGTTCCATCCTCACCTCTGGATACCGTGTTACTATGTGAGCTTGGACAAAGTCACTCCACTTCTGTGGACCTCAGCTTCCTCATCTGTAAAATAGAGGGTTTTGAATAGTTGAACTCTGAGATCTACTCCTTCTAGCTCCAGATCTACAATCCTCTAATTTCAATTGGCATCTAATTTAATTCCTACCAGAAACACCCTCTACAACACCCCCAAAAAGTTGTCTTTTAATCTGTTTGAATACCTCAAGTGACAGGGAACTCACTACCTATCAAGGCAGTTCATGATTGTAGGACGGCACATTGATTATTAAAAAGTTCTTCCTTATATTAAGCCTAAATCTGCTTCCCTGTAACTTCCACCTATTACTTCTGGTTCCGCCCTCTGAGGCCAAACAGAACACGTCTGATTCTCCTTTCCTATGGAATATCTTCAACCGCTTGAAGACAGATTTTGCCTTCCCCAAGCCTCCTCTTCTCCTGGTTCAATATCCCTCGTCTCTTCAGCTCCTCAGAGAGTTGTTTCTAAGACTTTCACTAGCCTTGTCATCTTTCTTGGAACAAGCCCCAGCTTTTCAATGTCCTTTTAAAACATAGTGCCTGGGACCAGGCCCAGAACTCTAGATGTGTTCTGATCACGTGTCACGTCTGGGGGATTGAGAGATCTCTGTGAGGTTGGGGAATTGGGGTGCTTGTGGGATCTGGCAGATCACAGCAAGATGGAGGTGACTCTGCAAGGCCTGAGCAATCAGTCTCTCTGTAGTCAGGAGATCTACGTGGGGAATGGGGTTCTCCATAAAACTGGGTGTGGTGTCAGATCCCTTTGGTAGGACCCAGGCCTCTCTCTGCAGCCAAGGCCTCTTCCAGTTAGGAACCTTCTGAGCAGCCTAGGGCTGCTTTGACCCTTCCTGAAATGCCTTCCAGGTATCTCCCCCCTTTCCTCTTTCCCCGTTGCCCCCCACCTCTCTGGACCCTCCTGCAAAGGGTTAATGGTCTTCCCTACCTGCAGTTGCATTTTAAAGCTGTGAAATTAAAGCACGTAATTTATTCTCCCCACACACGAAGGAGCAATTAGTTCTAAACAGGGCTTAATCAGTCACTGCGAGATTGATTTCTGGAGCCCGGATTTGCGGGCTGCTGGCACTGTGCCAGGCAAGGAGAGGGAGGCATCGGGTAGGAGTTGGGAACCATTACATAATGTGCTGAATGGCGTTGCGTGTGGTGAGGCTGGGGCAAGGACCCTAGATGGCAGGGAGGGAAGGAGAGGCTAAACCTTCTCCCTGAGGACTCCCACTCACCTTGGTCAACCCCCTCCACCCCACCTAAGAGTGGGAAGAATCAGGTGTTTGGAGCAGGAAGGAAGGAGCTGTCCTTGGTTTCAGGTCCCTTTAGCTGGAGTCCCCTTACCTGTCTTCTGGCCTCCCAGGCTCAGTCAGTCCCCCCAGCCTTACCCCACACCTCTATAGCTAGCCTTAAGACCTCTGGGGGATCACAAGAGGCTGTGATAACAGAGCTGATCTGCTATCCCTCAACTTCTGACCTCCCCCTTAATGGAAAGCGCTCCTGCCTGGCCTCCCAGGCTCTGCACCCCACCACCATCCCTCCAGGAAACATATGGAGCTGGAGAGGGGTCAGATCATCATCTCTGTGGTTCTTTCCCTCCCTGATTTCAGGGAATCCCAAGGGGGAAGGCCACTTCCCAACTCCCAAATGGAGAGCACTCCTCTCCCAAGACCTGGGACATCCCTGTGAATGTAGCAATAAGAAGAGTTCTGGCTTCCATGCCCTATATGGACTCTGGGGTCCTGGTGACTCCCGCAGGTCCAGGGATCCTGTCCTCATCCTCCCCTCTAGATCCCAGCATACCCACGACCCCTCCTGCCAAGGTGAGGTCCAGGGTAATATTGCCAATGAGACTTTTAGGACCAAGGTCACCTACTACCTAATTTCTCAGTTTCCTCATTTGGGTATCAGTGAACCAATCATTTATTAAGTGCTTACTATGTTCCAGGCACTGTGCTAAGCACTGGGGATACAGAGAAAGGCAAAAAGCCCTGAGATTGGACTAGATAACCTCCAAGTTCCCCTCTAGGTCTTCATCTGTATGGGGTGGGGAGGAGAATGGGAGGGGGGGGAAGATTGGAAGCAGAGTGCTCCTTGGTGTGCCCACTGGTGTTGTCACACCCCGTGCCCATCCCCAAGACCCAGCCTGGGGGAAGATCCCCCTGGTGAGCTCTGGGACATTCCTCTGTTGTTTGTTTCCCATGACTTTCGGGAGAGGCAGCTTCTCTAGGGGACAGGGAACATCCCTACAGCACTTGTCTGCCCCTCTGTCCTCCATTTTTGGTCAAGGTGAGCCCAGTGGGGGGAAGGGAGGTTTGGTGATCAGGCAACTGGGGGTAGGGGTGGGACCATCTTCTCTCTCCTGATCCTCCACTGACCAGAACTCTTCTTTCTCACCTTCCCTTCCCTTTTCTTCCTCTCCTGATCCCCATCTTCATTTCTCTCCCTTTTTCCTCCACCTAATTTCTTTCAATCTTTTTCACCAATTTTCTTCTTCCCATTTCTCTTAAATAATTCTCCCTTTATTCCTCTCTCTCCCCATCTCTCCTCTCCATCTCTTCATCTCTCTCCCCCACCTGTCCTTTCCTTTCTCCCTTTCTCCTCACCTCTCCTTTCTCCATCTCTCTCCTACTCTCTCCTCTCCTTCCTTTTTTTCTCCTCTCCTTTCTTTCTCTCTCCCCATCTCTCCTCTCCTTTCTCCATCTCTCCATCTCTCTCCCACTCTCTCCTCCCCTTTCTCCCTCTCTCCCCACCTCTCCTCTCCTTTCTCCACCTTATATTTCTCTCTATCTCTCCACTCTTTACCCCCCCTCTTCATCTTTCTCTCCATCTCCCATCTCTCCTCTATATTGTCCTTCTTCTTTCTCATTTTCTTGCTGTCTCTCCCCCATTATCTCTCCCCACCTCTGTCCTCATCATTCCCTGCTTTCTTCTTCTTCCCCTCTGCAGAACTCCATTCGGCACAACCTGTCTCTGCATACTCGTTTTATCCGCGTGCAGAACGAGGGCACAGGCAAGAGTTCTTGGTGGATGCTGAACCCCGAGGGTGGCAAGACAGGCAAGACGCCCCGGCGCCGTGCTGTGTCTATGGACAATGCCAGCAAGTTTCTGCGTGTCAAGGGTAAGGCCAACAAGAAGAAGCAGATTCAGGCAGTCGGGCCTGAGCAGGGGCCCCATAGCCCACCTGGAGCCCCTCCACCTGCTGCCAAGTGGTCATCCAGCCCTGTCTCCCGCGGCCCTGGCCCAGGCCCAGCCAGCGGTGATGACTTCGAAGCCTGGGCTGACTTCAGGGGACGACCCCCACCCCCACCCCCACCAGGGTTGGGCTCCCGCATCTCCCCGCTGCTGGCGGGTGGGGGGCAGCCAGACGAGCTGGAGGATGAGGAAGCAGCCCCTTCCTCTCCACTCATGTACCCCAGTCCCTCGAGTGCCCTGTCGCCGGCTCTGGGCGCCCGCTGCTCTGTGGAGCTGCCCCGTCTCACTGACCTGGCTGGGCCTCTCGGCTTACATGAGCGGGGCCTGGCTGACAGCCTCCTGGATGACCTCCGGGACAGCTATGGTCTGAGCCCACCACCCCCGCCACCACCCGGCTTGCGGGCCCGTGCCCCTCCAGCCCACAGCTATGCCTTCAGTGCCAAGTGTGGGGGTGTGGCCGGTGGCAGCAGTGGCTTGGGGGGTTCCTACTGCGGAACTATCTACAGCCAGCCTGCCTTGGGTCCACTGCGCCGCCTGCCCATGCAGACGATTCAAGAAAACAAGCAGGCGGCCTTCGCCCCCTTCCGGCCTGGTCCCCTGCAGGGCCTGCTGGCCTCACCAGCCGGGCCACCCCCACTGCCCCCCGCCAGGCCCCACAGATCTGGCTCCCTCCTGGGCGGGGGCCCCGGGGAGCTGGGACTCGCGGCAGCGGCGGCAGTGTATCCAGCCCACGGCCACCCCCTGCCCAGCCACAGTGCCTTAGCTCACCCCATCAGCCTTATGACGCTGCCCGGCGATGCCTGCGGTCTTGGAGAACTGGCCCATCCAGGCCATCCAGCTCCATATGGGAGTGGAGGCGGGCCAACAGGGCCCACCGGCCTGCTGGAGGCAGCGCTGCAGGGCCCTTACACAGCAGGCACTGGGGGCCACGTGCCGCTGGCCGGCCAGGACCGCTTCCCAGCTGACCTCGATCTGGACATGTTCAGCGGCAGCCTGGAGTGTGACGTTGAGTCCATCATTCTCAATGACTTCATGGACAGCGATGAGATGGACTTCAACTTTGACTCGGCTTTGCCCCCACCACCCAGTGGCTTGGCTGTGGCCGCCCTGCCCAGCGGGCCCCCGCCCCCCAACCAGAGCTGGGTGCCTGGCTGAAGGAGGCCCCAGGGGGGAAGGGGGGGCTCCAGGACTCCTGCTGACTCCTGTGGACAGTTCAGGAGCCAGCCCCTCCCTCCTGGGCCCCACATCTCACCACTTGGACTGTGAGAGCTCCTGGAAAGGCCTGCCTGGGCTGGGCTAGGCTTGGGAGACTCTGTCTTGCTGCTGCCATGGGGAGGACAGGGGCTTAACCCAGCTTCCCCAAGCTCCCCGCACATCCCTTAAGGGTCCCCAGCTCCTTCCTGCTGCAGGGCTCCCCCCTCTCCCTAGCCCTTACGTGGAACACTCGGTCCAAGCCCTAGTAGCCCAGAGTCCTGGGCTCTAGAGAGCCAGACCTCAAGGGGCTGCAGGGAGGAGGGAGGGCCCAAGGCCCTGGGCTCCAAGGCCCCAGCCCTCTGCCCTCCCCCGCCCCCTAGGCCTCACCCCAAACTGGGCCTGTCTTGTGCCGCTGTGCAGTACAGTGGGGTTGTCGTGTCTGCTTTGTGTGGTGATAAGCGTTGTGTTCCCCCTTGGGTCAGGAAAGGCTGAAGAGGCCAGTGGGCTGGGGGCTGAGGGCTGAGGACTCGGAGGGAAAAGAGGGGGTGGGCAGACTGGACTGGAGTGAACTCTGGAGGCTGGTGGTCCTGTGCCCCAGGGCTCCTCCCCAGTGCCCCTCAGGGAGAATCCCTACTTAGTGGGTCCCTTCCCCAGCAGCCCCCACTGCTGGCCTGGCCAGGCCCTCTGCCTGCTCATACTCAGTTCTCCCTTGGCTCGTCCTGCCAGGCCCTCCTCCAAAATTCCCCTTCCTTAAACTCCCCCCCAACACCAACCCTCCCCCTATATTTATAAGTGTCCAGTCTGGGTCTGGGGGGGGAGGGTGGGCGCGGTCGTTTTTCCCGCGCAAATATTGTAGGCAGTGTACCGTGGCCGTGCCGTTAGCGTGTGTGTGCGTGTGCGTGTGTACCATGTAAAGGCCGTGTATAGTGCATTGTACAGCATATTTTCATGAATAAAATTGTTTTAAATATTCTCAGGGCATTGCGCTTGCTGGTGTTGGGATTCTAGCATTTTTGGGGGCTAGAGAAGGAGAGTGGGCGTGGGAGTCCGGGGAAGACTAAGCCTTGGGCCTGGCCCTGCATTACCCGGACATTTGAGTGTGTGCAGCTACATGTCCACAGGAATCTCTGGGTTCTCACAGACCTCAGCATCCTAGCCCAGGTTCATCATATATGTGTCTGTGTGTGTGGATGTATGCCTTTGTTGGTGGCCATGTGTGTCTGGGTACAGGATGAGGAATTGGTCTGGGTAAAGGCAAGCATTTCTGCTCCTGTTGTGAGAGGTTCCTGATGAGGAAGGTTTTGGGCTCTGTTAGAGGACCCCCACTTCCTCTCTTCTGTCCCCTGCCCTTTCACATACCACAGATGCCCCGACCCAAGGCCTCAGTCCAGCTTGGGACTCCTGAGGACAGGGTGCTGTCAGCGTGCATCTGCGCTAGGGGGAGGGAGAAGAAGGGAGAGAAGCACTCTGCCCCCCCCCTTTGCCCCTGTATCCTTCAGGGCAGAGGTCTGTAAGGAAGGGTAGGGCTGCAAACCCCAGCAGCTCCCCCTCCACTCCCAACTATACACACCAAGTACCTTCTCCCTGGAGCCTCAGCTGCATGATTTATTCATAAAAAAGCCATTATTTATGCCAAAGAGAGAAGACAGGATGGGTTGGCTTTTTAAGTGCCTATAATGCATTCTCGGGTCCTGCAGCCCAGACTCTTCCTCAAGAGGCAATTCATGCAGCGGAAAGAGCCCTAGACTCTGAGCCAGGACACCTGGTCCTGCCTCTGCCACTTAGGGGGTGACCTTGCGCAAGTCACTTCCTTTCTCTGGGCCTCAGTTTCCTCCTCTGCAAAATAATAAATACATTTATATAGCATTTAAAGTTTTCAAAGCTCTTTACATTTGGTATCTCCTTCGATATTCATAACAACCCTAGGAGGTAAATGCTTTTATTGTCCCCATTTTACAGATGAAGAAACTGAGGCTGGAAATAAAAGGCTAAGTGATTTGCCTAAGAATGTAGTTCGTGAATGAACTGAGAGGTCTTCCTGACTCCAAGATTAACACTATCCACTATGCTGCCTCGCTGCCTGCATGAAGGGGTTCAACTAGATAAAATCTAAGTCCTTTCTCATTCTGACATGTTCTAAGAGCCCTCCCAGCTCTGACATTCTGTGTTCTAAGGCCCTCCCAGCTCTGACATTCTGTGGTTCCTCTCCACAGGTCCAGAGCGAGAATACAAGCCGTGAAATGTTTGTTGGCAGATGGGGGGATGGCTGTGGGGGGCAGGCAGAACAAGAGAGGCATTCTGGGCCCCTTCTGTTATCTGTCCATTTGAGGCCCTTCTGATGCCTCTCCTTCCTCCTGGTCTATCAGCCCAGTTTTCAGAGCCTGTCCTTGTCCTGGGGATCAGGACACTGTGGAACTGGTGCCTCCCCTAGCCTTCTGCTCTCCCTAGAAAAGGGATCCGTGTTGGAGAAAGGATGAACCTTCTCCCACCTTGTATTGGGGATTTGCTCAAGCAAGATGGGGGGTTTCAGTTCACAGATTCTGTTCTGCTGCCATTTTTTAGCTAGGCATAACCCAGCCACTTTCCAAGTTCAATGCCAGGTTCAATGCCAATCCCTCCCAATGCCAGGCTCTGAATCCAAAAACCAGCTCAGCCTATGGCCCACACTAGCCCAGAGCCACCATCACCCCAGAACAGAGAACTTCAGAAATACCCTTCTCTCTCCCCTAGGAAACCCTCTCTCCTCACCTGCTAGCAAAGCCCATTTCAGGAACAAGAATACCAGAGAGAACTCCGTGTTATTTTCAGATCCACCTCTCCAAGCACTGGGCTCTCCCCACTACAGCCTGGCCTCCCACGTACCAAGCTTGCTGAAGCTAGAACCCTAGGAGCAGGTGGGGAAGGAGGCGTACATAGACCCTACTGCCTGAGGATGCCAAGAGACCACACTTGGCAAAATCTATCCCCCTCGCCCATCCCAGACATAGTCACACTTAGAGTTACACAGATATACCCCCTACCCTTAGAACACCAAATGTCAAATCTAGAATAGTTTTAGAACATAGACTGCCAGAGCACTCTAGAAAGGACCTTAGAACATAAATATCAGAGCTAAAAAAAAGGAACTTGAAAAATAGAATTGCTGGGATGGAAGGGATACAGAATGTCAGAGCTGGGAGGGCCCTTAGAACACAGGATGTCAGCTAGGAGGGGCCTTAGAATATAAAATGTCAGAGCTGGGAGAAGTCTTGGACTAAAAGAATGATAGAGCATAAAATGAAATATCAGAGCCAAGAGAGAGATTAGAGACCATTTTCCCCAATCTAGCTCATATTCTTCCTTCCTCTTCTATCTCTGTCTCTCTGTCTCTGTCTGTCTGCCTCTCTCTCTCTCTCTCTCTCTCTCTCTCTCTCTCTCTCTCTCTCTCTCTCTCTCTCTCACACACACACACACACACACACACACACACACACACATACATACTCTACTGGCTCTCACACAGAGGCACACTTAGGAAGTCTCATCCTCCTCACAAATTTCTCTTCCCACTCATCTCCTTTGGGGGTGAGAATCTTCTCTTATGTAAACACGAGTTTGGAGACAGAGGGAGGGGATCTGGAGGCTTCTGTACAGGTGACCTGCTTCCCCCACCATACTTAGGCAGCCAGGCATCTCTGGCCCCAGCAGGCAAGGGGTTAAAGCCATTTGGTGGTAGAGTCAGAGCCATTAGGCCCAATAATTATGAAATTATCAAGGTGCTCAGGTGACTGCTAATCTCACACATACTGTTCGACTCCCCGGCTAATGAGCTGAAGAACTCCCGGGCCTCATCTTTCTTGTTGAATGGTGCCCTGCAATTAATGAGCTTCCTGGAAGCCCAGCAGTGTGGGGGCCAGCAAGGAGCCAGGGGAGCTAGCAAGCAGCTTTCTTCTTTCTTCCACCCCACTGCTCCCTGGCCCCCAAAGCTACAGTCCCACTAGCTAGTTTTCAAGGCTGGGCCTCCCTGTGGTCAGCACAGCTGGGTGGGCCCTTAGAAGACCAGAGATGAAGGTGAGGAGTGGGGAAGGGGGAAGGGGAAAGGGGGAAGGGAAGGATTTAAAGAAAATAGGTAAGGAACCGGTAACTGGGGCATTGGAACCTGGTGAACTTGGATGGTAACTGGTCAGTTTCAGGGCCCATATGATGAAGACTTTATCAGCCTGACCCTATAGAGCCAACCCAGAGAGAACCCTAGAAAGCAGGGGACCCCATATGGAGGAAGGAGGATGGTGATGATGAATGATAGTGATGGGGGTAGTAAAGATGGCAGCTGCAATGCTGACCATGGTGATGATGGTATCCAGATCCTTGCAGGTACCAGAAAAAGACAAAGTTAGGACTCCCTGGGTTCCTGGATCCAATATAGGCCTGGAGTTTGGGAGAACAAGGTGTCTTTTGATGAGAATTCTCCAGGACCCTCAAATCCTAGAGCTGGTGAGGCTGCAAAGAGGGCACGGGGTCTAAGCTCCTGTTTCCAGGCTAGTGGCCTCTGATGTAGTGAGAAGGGGAGAGCTGGTTTTCTTTCTAAGACATCTCTTCAGAGTCCTTGGTTGGAGTTAGGAATCTTATCATCTAATCACTGACTCCACCAGAAATGACGCAAAGACAGGCTGAAGGACTCTTGCCTAGGCACATTGGAGGCAGGATATGGCTTCCGTAGAAGTGGAGTCAGCGAGCGCTCATAGGTGTGATAGGAAGCCTCCTCCAACCATTCCCCAAGTATTCTTTCACCAGCCCCAACTAACCATCCAGGGTCTCCCAGCATAGGGGTTGCTCCTTTGAGCTGAAATTTAACAAAAAGGGCCAAGTGAGGAGGGTCTGTGAAAATACAGAGAGGGAAGGAAAGAAACCACTAATCCCTCCCTGCCCAATATTTTACTTGCACTCATTTAATTAACCCATCTTCACCCATTGGCCCAAGCTCAAGTGTCAACATTCTGGATTCTCTGGTTTAGACAAGATGGCAGCCGAGATCCATCCAGTTCTCAAGCTCTGTGATTCTATAAAGCCACCCTCACCCTCAACCATTAACTTATTCACACTCATTAATCCATACTCATCGATTATTAACCTTACCATTGACTCACCATCTGCTCGTGCTCTATCAACCCACCCTCACCTGTAGCACATGAACATAGAATGGGAGTGCCCTAAGTCTCATGCAGAGATGAGTGTTTGCGCACACTCATGCAGAAGTGCATGTATGCATGCACATCTAGAGAGACAGATCCACACCCCAGGGGACAGGGAGGCAGGTGAGTAGACAGGCTTGGCTTTCAGAATGGGCCTCCTCCACCGCTGGGAGCAGATACTGACAAGTGCTGTCTTTGAGGGGGTCTGCAGGAGGGGAGACAGGAGAATAACAGAATGGGTGAGGGCCCTATTGTGTTGTTGAGCCTCCCAGGGGCTGAGGGCCTCTGCTCTGAAGTGTGCAGGAGTGAGGGGTTTCCCAGCTCCAGCTCCCATCCCCTCCCTGGAGAAGAAACCTTGCTATCTTGTTAGGGACTCATTAGAGCTGAGGACGACGGACAGGAGGGGAAGTTGCCGAGCCTTTGATGCCACTCGAATGCGAGGATGTCGGCTGTCTCCCCCCCTCCTCCCTCCCCCTGCCTGCCTGCCTGCCAGCTCCGCCGCCAAGGAGCCCGGGAAGCCGCCTTTGCCAACTGGCGATAAATTTCATGAACATCATAAACGTAAGTGGTTTCTGGAGAGCAGGGCAGATTGCACATAAAAGTCCCCCTTCTGTCCCTGGAACGGGGGAGGCCTTTCTTGGCAATTGGAGCCCCACACATCGGCTCCCAGGCTTCCAGGGCAGAGGGGCTGCCAATTGCATCTCTAGGGGCCACCTCCTCTACCTCCCCCCAAACATACACACACAGCCTTGGGGCCCTGACTTTGGGGGCCTTGGCCAGGGGCAAGGAAGCTTCCAGGAAGGCTGAGACCCAGGCTGGGGTGGGGGGAGGGAACCATCCCCCTCCCTCCCCCTTCAGAGCCCTAGCCACACACACACACCAGGGAGCTTCTTTCTGGCAAGGGTGAGGGGAAGCGGATGTGGACATCTCCACGAGCCTAGCCACTCTTACACACTTACCCTCGTAGGACCCTGCCAAAAGGCCTTGGTTGGCTTTGCCAGGAAGACTGAAGAGCCCAGGGCTGGAGGGAGGCAGGGAGGAGTCTGCTCTCAGGATAGAGCAGAAAGAGGCCCAGAGGATTCCTGCCTGTGCTCTGTCTAGCTGGATTCCTTTGGGCAACTCCATCAGGTTTTTGGCATCATCATTCCTGACATTCCTTTATCCTTTTTCAAAACATGTTCCATGCGTTGCCTCATTGACCATCATAGTATTGCTGAAGTAGGCACCACACCTGTGATTAGCCCTATCTTCTAGACCAGGAAGTCAAGGATCTGAATCCATGGCCACCCAGCTAGGAAATATCAAGGGTTGGCATGTGAATATAATCATAATAGCAAGCATTTTTGTAACACTTTAAGGTTGGTAATGCTCTTTACAAGGAAATGGTATTGCATTGAATCTTACAACCCTGGGAAGTAAGTGCTATTGTTATGCCTGTTTTACAGATGAAGAAACTGAGGTTAAGTGACTTGCCCAGGCTCCCAGGTCTTCCCAATGCCAACTTTCTATCCACTGCACTCTATTGGTTCTTAGAGGATTCACAGCTGGAAGGAACCTCAGATGTCTTCTCATATAATATCTTTATTTTATAGATGAGGCAACAGGTCCAGAGAGGGGAAAGCCTCAGTTTAGATATCTCTAAAATGGGGATAATCCACTTTATACTTCCCATTCCCCGGGGTTGTTATGAAGCACAAAGAAGATACTGTATGTAAGGCCCTTTATGACCCAAAATGTCATGTAAATTCAGCCATGACTATAACCGTTATTAATACTGGGGAAGAGGAACAGGATAACGGAGAGATGGCATTTCCCAGGCTAAGTCCTATCAAAGTTCTGTAGGTCCAGATCAAAGGCCTATGTCTCCTGTGATCCAGCTCAAGGGGCTGCCCACCCCCAGAACCCTCCAGGGCTCAGCCTTGCCTCTTCTTCCTACACCTGTACCAGAGGCAAGCTTCACCCCAAAGGGAAGGTCACATTCCTGTTTATAGGCCAGACTGGCTTGGTGAGGGACCCTGAGACACCTTAAAGCCAGGCTTGTGGAGCCAAGGCCTGATGAGAGAGAGTGGTGCCTACCCTGCCCCCTCCTGGGGCCAGCCTCGCTGGGCTTCTCCTCCTTCTAGGCTCCCAGTCCAAAACTTTCATTTTTGTCTTCATATCACACAGGGACTAGCAGAGTCTGGCACGTAGCTGGTACATAAGATGTACTTCTTAAGTGACTGATCAAGTCTTCTCTATAATCTCCACAATTTCATGTCTCTCCTTTCCACTCCATAGCTAACTTCAGGCCTTCATTATTTCTTGCCTATGTTATTGCAATGGTTTCTTGACTTGTCTCCCTGTTTCTTCCCCCTCCCCCTTTCCTTTCTTGGGCATGCAGCCAAAGACACCTTCCTAAGGCATGGGTCAGCTCATGGCCCTTCCCTGCTTAAAAATCCCCAGTGGCTCAACATTATCCCCAGAATAAGATTCCAGTTCCTTAGCTTGGCAACCAAGGCCCATTGTAATCCATCCCCTGTCTCTCATTAGGCCTATGCTTTCTTATCGGGCACACTTGAATATTAGGTTCTGGCTGGGCCAGTCAGAACATTGTTCCCTTCTCTGCTCCTCCTTACACCATTCTCCCTATCTAGAAAGCCCTCCCACTTTCTCTCCACCCACCTGATCCAGTCTGTTTGTCCAGGCCCAGCCTTCTCTGGGAAGCTCTTCCTCCTCTGAGTCCTTATGGTCTATTCCCTAAGCACACATAGCCCAGCATCTTTCCTGTACAAGCTTGGCTCTTCAGTTAGACTGTAAGCTCCCTGAGGACAGGTCTGTCCTCTGACTTCACTGAACAATAAGCTCTGTGAGGTTGGGTCTGCGTATGCTCCTCCTCTTCGGTGTCTTCCCAGACTGAGAGTTCCCTGAGGGCAGGAGCTGGGTCTGCTTCTCAGTCTCCCCATCGACTGGCAGAGATTCAACAAAAGCAACCAAAAATACTGATTAATTGTTCACAATAGTAAGAAATCAATTTAAAATAATTAATCTTCTACGCAACTCCTCTGATGCCTCCTGGGTTCTTCATTCTATGCCATTCGACAAACTACACAAAGACCTCTCTCCTCCCCACCCCCCCCAAAATAGTACCTGCCCTACATTTTCAGAGAGAAAACTCTAGCAGGTCCTATCAGGCTGGAAAGTCTTTGAGAATGGTCCCAGCAAAAGACTTCCTGTCTGTCCTCCAAGGACCAGCCTTCCTCATTGCCAGGGGGCCACCAGGGGATGGCATTTTTTTCCTCAAGCAGCTTTCTAACACTATGGATGAAGAGGCTGTAATCTAGAATGGGTGGGGAAGATACCCACACAGATGAAATCACAGCCTCTTTTTGCATCGAGGTAATATTAATTAGCATTATTATTATTGACAAATTATTAATTAATCAAACAGAAACAGAAAAGCACCCAAAAGGTAATACATGGAGATGGAGAGACAGCAGAGACTAGGCACCCCAGGAAAGGACACAGCTGATCTCAAAAGAATGCAGATCCAAAACAATTGGTTTGGAGTCAAGGAACCTGGGCTTATATCCCGACTCTGCAGCTTACCTGTGCCACCCAGGGCAAGACACTCGATACTTCTGGGTCCCAGTTTTCCTCATCTGTAAAAATCAATGGACTAGATCTAAGGTCCCTTCTAGATTAAGGCTCTGTAGTCTAATAATGATGATGACATGAAGCATGGTATTGCTATAGTGATACAATAGGAAAGAGCCCTGGCGTTGGGAATCAGAGACCCTGGGTTTGTATCTCAGCATCGTGTTTGCTATCTCTGTGACTTTGGACAAATCACATACTGTCTCTGGGCTGGTTTCTTCAAGGGATTGGACCCTAAAGATTTGGAGGTTTCTCCTACCTCAAAATTCCATGGTTATGAATTACAAATTGTAATAACCACCCTTCTCCCTCCCTTGCAAACTCCTATTGTCCCTTCCCCTTCTAATGGGGGAGACAATGGATATATATGGATATATATATATATATATATATATATATATATATATATATATATATACATATATGTATACACAAAGTATTGTCCATTCCCTGAGCACCTATGAAGGAGTGGGATGATAGGATGGGTGGGGATGAGAGAGGAGGCAGAGTCGGGATCATGACAAGGAAGATGGCGGTCTCATAGACAGAAACTAGGAAGCTGCAGGGAGGGACAAGATTAGGGAGGAAAATGATTTAATAATCCAATTTCAATGAACTTTTATTAAGCACCTGCCATGTATAAATCAAGGCATCAGACAGTGTGGTAAAAGGCAGAGGTGGCAAACACCCTAGTGTGGCCAGAATCAGATTAAAATGTCACTGCCAGGGGCAGCCAGGTGGCACCATGGATAGAGCACTGGCCTTGGAGTCAGGAGGACCTGAGTTCAAATCCGGCCTCAGACACCGTATGGCCCTGGGCAAGCCAAGTGCCTCCCAAAGAAAAATGCAATTGAGAAAATATTTAACAAATGAATAGAAATACAGCAGCACTTAGATGATGTTAATATGTGGGTTCCTAAGTTAATATGCTGCTGCAGGCATCCTTATGTTAGAGGCCTTTTCTATTTGAGTTTGATACCATTGGTAGAAGAGATGGAAGACCAATGCCTTGAAGCCAGAAAGAAGTCCTGCCTCTGGCACATTGTGTGACCCTGGCAAGTTACTTAACTTCTCCCCGCCTCAGTTTTCTCACCTGTAACATAGGAGCAAGAATGCTGCCTATCTTACAGGTGTTGTTGTAAGGATCAAAAGAGATAACTTGTGTAAAGTGCTTTGTGCTAGCTACTTATATATTTATATTTATATATTTATTATTATATTTCCATATTATTATATATTATATATAATTGCCAGCCTTCCAATTCCACTATCTAATATATCACATATAATAGATTATATAGTATATTATATTCTACATTTATATATTGTGTATATTTATTATGACTAGTTAGAAGACTGCTGCATTAGTCCAGACAAGGGTTAAAGAGAGCCAAAATTAGAGTAGTAGCTATGTGAGTGGAGAAGAGGAAACACATACTAGAGACACTGTGGAAGTAGAAACATCAAGACTTGGCACCTGAGTGGGTCCAGGTGATTTGGATATTCCCAGGTCAAGGTTCCATGGGATATACAGGTGGAGATGTCGAAGAGATGTTGGTGTAGGGACAGAAGGGAGAAGAAGAGGCAGAGAGAGGCACAGACAGAGGGGCAGCAGAGCCAGGAGAGAGCCAGGAAACCAAGGAAAAAGAGGTCAACAGTGTCAAATGCTGCAGAATGCGTGAGGTCTGAGAAGAGGGCATTGGATTTACTGATGATAATAATTACCACTTAAATATCCCTCTGAAGTTTGCAAAGGACTTTACATACATTAATTCATTTGATCCTCACAATTCAGTGAAGTTGGTAAGTCTAGGGACTGGATTTGTGATTTCATTGATCTAGACTGCTGGGTAGAACCAAAAATAAGAGAGAGAGGAAAGGGCCCAGATCCTGGAAAATGCCCGGTCTGGGAAGGAAGGGAACCCCAGGGGCAGGGGCTCCTCCTGGCACCAGGTGAAAGGCAGCAAACAGAGTGCAGACATGGAGACAAACAGGCAGACCCAGAGAGTCAGAGACAGAAAGAAACAGAGAGGCGATGAAGAAAGGAACAGAAAAATGAAGAAAAAGAGAAATCGTGAGAAATTGAGATAATCAGAGATAGAAACAGTCTAAAATGCAGAGAAAGAGACAGAGACCGTAAGAGACAAGAAATGGTGGCAGAGATGGAGAAAGATGGAAATAATATGAGATACAGAGAGATGATAAAGAGAGGAACAGAAAAGGGGTGCAAAGGGAGTGAGACAGAGATAGAGACAAATTGGAGACAAAGATAAAGAGAATAACAGGGAACAAAAGGGAAAAAAGAGAGAAGGGAGAGATGGAAGAGGATGGATGAAGAGGGATGCGGCAAACGTCTGAATGAGCCAGATGATAAATGAAGGACCAGGGTGTTGAGTAGATTGAATTACAGGAGGTGAGCAGAGAGCCAGCAAATAATGAAGTTGAATAGAATCTGGGAAAAGATGAGGTATGTACTCTGGAGAGGGGGCTGAGAAGAGAGACAGCTTCCGAGGAGAAGAAAAACAGGCTCCCCATGAAATTAGTGGCGCCTCTGATACCTGTCAGACCTTTCTTACCTTAGCCAACTTCTTTGGACTTGACTTTAGCCATGGCCCTGACCTGAATCTGAACCTTGTCTACCCAATTTTCACAATAACCCTCATCAGACTCCCAACCTGGCCTTCATCCCAAAATGGAGCCCAATCGCTAACCCCTCAAGCCAGTGCTGGCCTCTAACTTCCAGTCTCTCAACTCTGTGCTCAATCACTTCCTCCAAGAAGCCTAAGCACCCACATGGGGTCCTTGGCTCAGGACTGAGCCTAGATTCGAAGTGCTGACTGATAAAAGTCCAGATCAGACAGACAGAAAAATCAGAGACTCTGTGTGTGTGTGTGTGTGTGTGTGTGTGTGTGTGTGGGTGGGTGGGTGGGTGTGTGGGTGTGGGTGTGGGTGTAGGGAGGGGTGTCCCAGGGATGTCTCCCAGAATGTCTTTCCTCTCTCTATCACCACCACAGGGCTGGGGTGTGGGGAGAAGTTGGACACAAAATCCAATGGGGACCAAACTGAGATTCCCTTTATTAAAAGTCCTCAAGCAGAGAGGTTGCAGGGGAGAGTCCAGCTCATGTACAGATTTATATGGAATGACCTCTGAGATTACAAGATTTTATAGTCCTGGTGGGTTTGGGGGAGGAGGTGCAGAGCCAAGCCCAATTGGAAGGCCAGCAAGCCTTGACTTTATTGCCCATAGACCTCAGTCAAGAGGGAGGGACGAGGGGAGGGGCGGAAGGGCCTGGGTGGCCCTGACATTCTCCTAATTGTCTCCCTGTGTGATGAGCGTTCCTCCTCTAGCCTGCGACAGATCAAATTAAATGTGAGCCTCACTCAGCAGCCCCTGCTCCCTGATTAGATTGGAAAATACCACATTTAAATATCTTAGCATTTGTGGGCATTAGGGACGCAGAGACACTGACTCAGAAACAGAGAGACAGGGGGAAGCAGAGAGACGGAGGCAGAGTCACCAATTGATACAGGCAGAGAGAAGAATCACAGAGAGGGAGTGATAGGGAGAGACAGAGGAAGAGGCAGAGACATCAGCCGATACTGGCACATTAAATGACTCCAAGAAAGAGACACTTGGAAAAACAAAGAGACGGGCAGAGAGACACCAATTCATGTAGGCAGAGAGAAAAGAGAGAGGCACAGAGACAGGGAAAATAGGGAGAAGCAGAGAGATGCCGATGCATAGAAGCAGATAGAAAAGGAAAGAGGAACAGAGAGGGAGAAAGGAGACTGAGAAAGGGGGAGAGAGACAGAGACAGAGAGACAGAGATAAAGAGAGACAGAGACAGAGACAGACAGACAGAGAGAAAAGGCAAAGATAAAGAGACATACAGAAACTGAGGGAAAGGGAGATTACTGATGGACACAGAGAGAGAGAGACAAAGACAGAGAAAGAGACAAAGAGACCAAGTGAAAGGGAGATTATTGATGGAGACAGACGGGAGGAGGATGGGGGGGGCTGAGGGAAAGGGAGATTGATGGAGACAGAGATACATGTACAGAAACAGAAAAAGGGAAAAGCACAAAATGATAAGGAACAAGACAGACATAGAGTCAGGGAAACTGACATAAATGACGAAAAAGGGCAAGAGAGAGAGAGCCAGGAAAAAACACCCAAAATAGTCAGCATGATATGATGAAAACAGCACTAGACTCTGGGCAAGTCACTTCCCCCTTTTTAGCCCTTGGTTTTCTCATCTATAAAATGGGAACAATTTATTCCCTCCTTCCCAGGGCTGTTGTGCAGAGAGAATGTCATTTGTATGCACCAAATCCCCGGATTGGAAAATTAGCTGCTATCATGATTAATCATATTAGAGAGATGGAGGAATGAGACCCAGAGGCAGAAAAATGTTCCTTCTCTCCACTGGGCTGTGACATTCTTGAGACCAAATTTCTGGCTCAGTCCCAGGCCCAGAGTGAAGTTAGCCTGGGACAACCCTGCCCAGAAAGACTCCCTAAGGATTCTTGCCTCTCAGGGCCCTCCCTGTAGAGATCCCGCCATTCCTGCCCCTTCGATCTTGCTTAGATTCACAGAGATGACGTGGCTTGTCCCTGGTCTGTCTCCAGTTCTGAGATGGCCCAGATGTCCAGCAGCCACCCAGCCCAGCATCAGGACAAGTGCCCTGTCTCTCGCCTGGTGAGGGTGACCTGGGGACTGGAGCTTATAAACACAACCCAGCCCAAGTCAATCACCTCAGGGCTCCCCAGTCTAGACCCCTACTCTTCAGTTGCTAACAACTGGAGCATAGCCCCTCTCCTCCATGTCCAAAAGCTGGAAATCTGTGGCTTCCACATCCCCATCCCACAATACCAAAAAAACAATTTATATAGACCCCCTGGATTGGTGCTGGGGAGGTACAGAATTTAGTTAAGACCTGGCCCCTCCTCTCAAGAAGTTCACTCTTGAATAGGGAGAGAAAATATTCACACAGGTAGCTACACTGCACTTGTCAATCAACCCACCAACCACCAAGCATTTATTATTCAATTACGATGTGCCAAGCACTATGCTAAGTACTAGAGGTACAAAGACAACCAAAAATAGACCCTGCCCTCAAGAAGCGTATATTCTAATAGGGAAGATATGTACATGAATGGGCATCTGCAAAATGCATATGATTAGACATTCTCATGATATGAAGGGTCCAGCCAAGCACTGGGGCATTTCCTCAATCCTCTAGGTTTTCTGCACCTCCCCCCATCTCCACAGAGAACCTGGGGAAGTACATGAAAGGCATCCACTGGAGGAATGCTGACGCAGGCTGGCTACAAGCAAGCCTGCAATTCATTATATAAAAAGAATCTTTATCAAAAAGAAGAAAACAAAACCCAACTTGGGATGAGTGACTATTAGTCCCAGAGATGTCTGTACATCACCAGAGCCCTTCCCAGGCCCAATTATGAAGGGGTCTTCTGTCAGAATGTGAGCGCATACTCGCAAGCACACACACACACACACACACACACACACACACACACACACAATCAATCAATCAATCAATCAATCAATAAACATTTATTAAGTACCTACCATGTGCTAGGCACACACCCACACATATCCTGCCTTCTTGACTCTCTCCTGCCTTCTAGTCAGAAAAGGGAAAGAGTGAATTTTCTGTCTTCCAAGCAGGGGATTGTAGGATTTAAAGTTTCTTTGAGACCATTTGATCCAATCAACACAAGACAAGGAACAAAGACCCAGTAAGGTAAGGTAAACAGTGTCACCCAGGGAGTGAGCATAAAAGCCTGGATTTGAACACAAGTCCACGTACTCTGAATCAAAGACTTTGTCAATGTCCTGCCAGTCCACATAGTGTTTCCCTACCCTTTAGCAAGGCTACCCAATCCGCCAGTTTCTTAGGAAAAGTAAGGACCAGCCTCCAGAGTTTTCTAACTTTTTGGTGTTACCTCCCCTGTTTAAGATGACAGCAGAACCTCAAGGGTCCTCCCCTTCTTCCAAGGGTCACTGTTTCTGTGAATTCTTTTCTTCACTTTTTCCATATTCCTGTCTCCACCACTTTCTACTCCCAGGGTCCAGAATCTGTGCACTTAAATGGATCCCATCTATAATCTCCCACCTTTCACTGGCGTAAGCGAGAGAAGAAAAAAAAATCTCAGCACCCATTGCAATGGGTGCATGATATGCTATGATAGGATGCACTAGAGAAGTGAAAATATGAGGACTGAGAAGATGATCACTGACAGTGGAAATCAAGGAAGGTTTCTGGCAAGCATGGCATTTGAAATGGGCTCTCAAAGATGGCCAAGGATCCAACAAGGAATGAAAGGGAGAGGGGCTTTGGTGGGCATAGGGGACGGTTCTGAGCAAAGGCTAGGAAAACTGAAAGCTGAGGTGGGGTGGGAGCAGGGGAGAGAGTAAGGAAGGGTTGGAAGATGGAGGGGAGTGCAGAGACATAGACCAGTCCAGTTTGCCTGCAACAGACAATGCATGAAAGAAGGCAGTGACATCTAGAAAGATTGGGGTTTCATCCTTGGAGGACCTTGAATGTTAGGCAAAAGGGTGTTTTGAGTAGTGAAGTGAAGCCAGGAGATCAAGGCATAAAAGAAAATGATGCAGGGACAGCTAGGTGGTGCAGTGGATAGAGCACTGGCCCCCGAGTCAGGAGGACCTGAGTTTAAATCTGGCCTGAGACACATAACTCTTATGAGCTGTGTGACTCTGGGCAAGTCACTTAACCCCAACTGCCTCACTAAAAAAAAAAAAAGTAATGATGCTCTGCTGTCCTGGGAAGGATGACTTGGAGGCAAGCAAGAGTGGACATGGGTAGATCCCAAAGGATGCCATTGCAATAGTCTGGGCTGGTGGGAATGAGCACCTGTCCTTGGGTGGCCATGAGAGTGCAGGATAGATGGATGCAAGAGATAGTAAGGTGGCAAAAATATGGCAGGGCTTGGCAACTGATTGGAGGTGAAAGGAGAAAGAGAGGGAAGAGTCCAAGAGTTCAAGGCCATGACATGGGAGACAGTGAGTGGTGGTGCCTCAGGCATAAGGAGGAGCAGGTTCAGTGGGGAAAGTGCATTGTTTGAATATGCTGAGCTTCGTGTGTTCATTGACATCCAGGTGGAGATACTCTCTAGAAGCTGGAGATGATGGGTCTGGATCTCAGAAGAGGAGTGGAAAGCTGAGAAGAATCCTGGAAATCATCTAACCCCACTCCTTCACTTACAGATGAGGAAACAAAGCCACAGAGAGGTTGGGTTACTTGCCTGAGGTCATGAGCTAATGAATGGCAGAAGTAGGATTTGAATCATCCAGGTCCTCCGACTCCAAATCCAGAGTTCTTTAACTCTGCAGAACCAAGTGGAGATAAAGGCTTAGGAAGTGTATGGATGGATGTGGTCATTGAAACTTGGGGAATCAATAAGATTACCAAAAGGAAAGGGTATAGAAAAAGAAGGGAAGGAAAGAAAAGGAAGGGAAGGGAGAAAGGAAGAAGGAAGGAAGGAAAGAGAAGAGGGAAGGGAAGAGTAAAGGAAAGAAAGAGAAGAGAGAATGGGAAGGGAAGGGAAAAGGAGGGGAAAGGGAAAGGTAAGAGGAATGGCAAGGGAGATCAGATGAGAGGAGGAAGCCCAATACAGACATTTGGGTGACACCCACATTAAGGGACTAGGAAGGCTTTATGTCGAATTTGTAAAGTCCTCAGAAGGTAGGAGAACCGGGAGAAAATGTTTCTAAAACCGTGAGAGGAAAGAGTATCCTATAGTAAGAGTAGTTCCAGCGTACCAAATGCTGCAGAGAACTCAAGGAGGATGAGAGATTTTAAAAAGCCAATGGATAGGGGGCAGCTAGGTGGAGCAGTGAATAGAGCGCCAACCCTGGATTCAGGAGGACCTGAGTTCAAATCCAGCCTCAGACACATAACTTTACTGGCTATTTGACCCTAGGCAAGTCACTTAACACCACTGCCTAACCAAAAAAACAAACAAACAAAAAAGCCAATGGATTTGGCAATCAAGACATTAGCGACAATGGAGAGAAGAGTTTCTGTCAAGAGGTGGGAGCAGATGCCTTGTTATAAGGAGTTGAAGTGAGAGTAGAGGCTGAGGAATCAGAGATGTTGGGCATAGAGAACATTTTCAAGAGTTATATCAGTGCAGATGGAAAAGGAGATAAAAGTGTAACTAGATGGGCTAGGAGGATCAAGGAAAAAATGTTGTTAGAACTCAGAAGATATTTGTAGGCAGGTGCAAAAAAACTAGGGGAGAAAGAAGCAGAGACCTAGAGAAAGAGACAGAAACAAAGAAAGAAGGAAAAAGACTGAGAAAGACACAGAAAGAGGCAGAGACAGTATAAGGTCCTTTAAGAAGCTGGAGGGAATGGAATCCAGGCAGAGGGATTAGTCTGAGAGAAGAGGAAGTATATCTTCTCTTCTGTGTCCTTAGGGAAGAAGGAAAATGATGATGATGCCAAGAATGTTTGGGGGCAGTAGGGGACTGCTCTCTCTGAGGTTCCAGTGCTCTCCAACTCACCAAATGCAATAGCCCCTGCTGGGACTTCACCCTCCTTCACCTGTCTATGTTGCTGTTGATACATCCCCTTTGCCCCCTGACTGAATACTCTTCCCTCCCTCAGTTTCAGAACCCTTACAGGAGTATGTGCTCCTGATTCTCTTCCCACCTTATTAACTTCTTTTTTTGTTCCTAACCCTCTTCTCAGGCCCTTGATGTATGGGTGTTCTCTAAGAGTTTATGTTTGAGAGGAGCTGAGAACCTTGGTCTTCTTGGGGAAGGAGGAGTCAAGGTCATTAGCTCTAAATGTAGAAGTAGAGTGTGGCTAGGGGGCATTTGAGGAGGAGAGAAGAGAGGAAAATGAAGGGAATAGTCACCATGGGGAGAAGCATAGGGAGTCTGTAAGGGTAAAGCAGGACTGTCAAGTAGTACGAAGAGTCAGGTGAAGTTTATACCATTTTCCAGCTCCCCCAAAGCTGCAGCAATTCCTTCCCCTGCTGCCCCTTCAACTGGAACATAACACTCCCCACAACCAAGCCCCGACAGCTGGAGCTCACTCTCCCCTCCAGCCTCCAACAGCTGGACCACAACCCCTCCCAACCCCTAACAGCTGGAACACAGCTGCCTCCTTTCCCCTGCTGGGTGGGGCCAGTGTATGGAGATGGCTTTCTATTCTCCCCAAAGTTCATGCTGGGACATTTCTACAGGCTACTGCAACAGAGCTCAGGGGACACAGCATCTCCCTTTCCTGCTCTGCTTCTCTCCTGGGGTTTCTGAATGTTTGATTTAAAGTATGGAGTGAATGTGGGGTGGGGAAGGTATATGTGTGCGTGTGTGTTTGGATGGTTGTGTGTATATGTATACACTGTCTGTGTGCATATTGTATGCATACATCAGGCTTTTGTGGACCTATGGCTTGACAGGTGTGAGCCTCTGGGGATGCTGGGAACAGGGACTGGGGAATAGGGTATATTCCAGCTCAACACAAAAAAAGTTTGTCCAACAATTCTGAGATGACAAGTATCTGACTAGTGGATGAGGGCCAAGGAGGTGCTTTGCACCATCTAAGAAACCATGATAGCTTGATCCAGGGAGATGGGAGATGTCATGGTGTATGTGTGGAATGGGATGTGAATGTGTCAGAGAGAGACAGACAAAAAGAAAGAAAAAGATACAGAGACAAAGACAAAGAGGGGGAGGGGGGGAGTGAAAGAAAGGAGAAAAGAGAGAGAAAGGAAAGAGAGAGAGACAAGAGAAAGAGGAGAGAGGGGAGAGAGAGAGAGAGAGAGAGAGAGAGAGAGAGAGAGAGAGAGAGAGAGAGAGAGAGACAGAGAGAGAGACAGAGAGAGAGACAGAGAGACAGAGAGAGAGACAGAGAGGTGCTAAGGATCTTTGTGTCAAGTCAAGTCAACAAGCGATTATATGGTGCTTACTTTGCTCCAGGCACTGTGTGCCAGTTGGGGAACTAGGCAGTGCTGGTTCGCCTTTGTCAGGTGGGCCCATAGATTAACTGTGCGGATACATAGAATATCTGACCTAGTAGGGCCTTAAAGCCCACTGCTCAGAGGTGCGTAGGATTTTAGATTTACAGTTGGAAGGGACCTCTCAGAACATCCATTCCAACCACCCCATTTAAAAAATGAGGAAACTGAGACCCAGAGAGGTTAAGCCCAAGGTCACACAAGTAGTCAGAGGCAGAAGCAGTTCTCTGACCCACCCCACCCCACCCCCATCAGATAACTGACATAGACCGGATGCGAGAGTGTGTAAAAATGATCTTATTCTGAGTACATAATGACAAACTTCTATCCCTGGGTCACACTTGGTGAGTTTGTGTCTTCCAGTACATGAAATGGTATAGCTCCTTGGGAGAAGTCCTTTTCTTCAGAACCTGATTTATTCTTTTTTTCCCCTCTGTTGGCTGAAGGTCAACAAGAGAATTTGTTCTATTTATTCATTTATTCGTGCATTCATCAAACATTTATTACTCTAAGTGGGCCCAAAGAAGCTTAGCAGTGGACAATATTGTATGTAAAGTAAACACCACAGATATTAAAGTATTCCAAATTGGATTGAGAGGGGGGAAAAGCCACATGTTTTAGAGATTCTCTAATCCAACCTTCTACCCCAATACAGAAATATCTTAAACAGCATCTCTGGCAAATGGATATCCAGCCTCTTCTTTAATACCTCCTCTGGTCTGCTGTGGTACATATGCTTGTAATCCCTGCTTTGTGGGGAGGCTGAGGCTAGTGGATTGACTGAGCTCAGGAGTTCTGTGCTACGGAGGGACTAAAACCAACCAGAAGTCCAAACTAATCCAGCACAAATATGGTGAGCCCTTAGGAGTAGAGGGCCAGCGTGCTGCTTAAGGAGGAAAAACAGAACAGGTCAAAGCTTCCATGCTGATCTGCAGTCCAATCAAGCCCACAAAAGGCTGCCATACTTCTGGTCTGGGCAAGATACGGAAAATCAGTCTCAAAAACAAGCAAACAAAAGCAACAAAATTAAATCCCTCCAGTAACAGGTAGTTACTATTTTGGAAGGTAGTCCATTCCACAGTTAAGCAGCTCTATTAGGAAGTTCTTCAAATGATTCATGACCTCTTTGATGGAAATTATTTGTTGAATGACTGTTTAGGTGGGAAATCACCATCCCTCTTCATTGTGAAGGCATCATAGACATTCCCCTCTTTAAACAGCATGGTAGCTCTCAATTCCTGAGGGCTCACCATATTTGTGCTGGATTAGTTTGGGCTCCTGATTGGCTTTAGTCCCTCCATAGCTCAGAACTCCTGAGCTCAATCAATCCACTCACCTCAGCTGCCTCCAAAAGCAGGGGTTACAAGCATATGTACCACAGCAGACCAGAGGAGGTATTAAAGAAGAGGCTGGATATCCATTTGCCAGAGACGCAGTTTAAGATGTTTCTGCATTGTGGTGGAAGGCTGGATTAGAGAATCTCTAAAGCACGTGGCTTTTCCCCCATATCAACCAGGCATCTACTCTACAATATCTCCAACAAGTGGTCTTCCAGCCTCCATTAAAAAACCTCTAATGAAAAGAAACTCATTGTCTCCAAAGTCATGCCATTTCACCTTTGGATACCTCTGACTGTAAAGGATGGATGGATGGATGGATGGATGGATGGATGGATGAAAAGTAATCAGTTCTTACTATGTATGAAGCACTGCGCTAAAGACTAGGAATATAATTCAAATGGGTGATAGTCTGCTCTCATGGAGCTTATGTTCTAATAGGAAGAGACAATGTATATAAAGGAGTGGGAGGCAAGGAATGGTTGGGGAAGTCACAGAGGTGATAAATGGAGCCATAGAGGAGTTGACAGACTCATCCTTTTCAGAAGCAATTGTAATATCAATTCAATTACTGTTCCCAGAGAAAAAGGTGTAAGGAGGATGGAGGACGGAATAGGGTTGCTGTTGGCCTAGATGGAAATCAGGCCCTGTCTAACTTCCACTCATTGCTGCTAATTCTATCTCCTGGCTCAAGCAGAACAAGTCAAATGGACTCCATGACAGCCCTTCAAATGCTTGAAGTCAGCTAGCATGTCTTCTGTAGATCTGCTCTGCTCCAACATGAACAGACCGCTCCCCATTCTATCAGCTGGGTCCTTTATGATACAGTCTCAGATTTCCCACCCATTTTGGTTGCCCTTCTGTGGGGGTACTACAGTTGGTCAATGTCCTTCCCAGAATGTAATGCCCAGACTGAATACTCTTGATTAGTTTGATCAAAGTAGAGGATGGCAAGATGATTACCTCCCTCATTCTGGACACTACCTACACCTCTCTTACAGCATCCAAAAGTCTAGTTGGCTTTTTTTTTTTTTACCAATCATGTCATAACATTGGCTCACACTGGAATGGAACTAAAACCCCAGATATTTCACATGTAAATTATTGCCTCACAATTACTCCTCTATCTTGTGCTTTGTGCAATTGACTTCTTGAATCCTAGTGTATGGCTTTACATTTATCCCTATTACATTTCATTTTAATAGATTCAATCTGTTCTAGCTTGTTGGATTCTTTCTGAATCATGACTATTATCTGGAGTGCTTGTTATCACAGAGCTGACTGGGACCATGCCAATCTAATGTAGCCTCTTAATTTTATAGTTAAGGAAACTGAGGTCCTGCCTCATGTAGTAATTATTCCTCTTAATTGTACCAGGACAACTAGGTGGCACAGATGGATAGAGTGCTGGATCTAGAGTCAGGAAGACCTGAGTTCAAATCTGGCCTCACTACTTGTAAGCTTAGTGAACTTAAGTAAATTGCTTAAACACTATCTGCTTCAGTTTCCTCAACTGCAAAATAGGGATAATAATAGCACCTACCTCTCAGGGTTCTTGCAAGGATAGTATGAGATAATATTTGTGAAGTGCTTAGCACAGTGCCTGGCACATAGAGGTACTTAATAAATTCATCTTTCCCTCCTTCCTCTCCCCGTCTATAAATATGACAGATATGTGATTTATACTTCCACCTAATCATTAATTTTTTTTTTAAAACTTAAAGAATGCAGAACCCAGGACAGATCCCTGGGGCACTCCACTAGATACTTCCTTCCAGGTGGACATCAATCCATTCATAATCACCTTTGGGGAAGTTTTGAATCCCCCTAATTATTCTATTATTATCCAACCAATATCTCTCTACCTTGTCTACAAGGTTATCATGAAGGACTGTTCAATACCTTTCAGAAATTCAGTTATATGATGAAATTAAAGTATGCATCATGGGGAAGTAAAAAGAGATCTGGGGTCAAAGGACCTAATTTCAACTTCTGCCTTTGGTGCTTGCTACCTGTGTGACCCTTGGAAAGTCACTTAACCTCTCTAAGCCTCAGTTTCCTCCTCTGTAAAATGAGGGGGTCAGACTAGATGGCCTCTGGGGTCCTTTCCAGCTCTATGTCTACTATTCCTGTGTTTTTAACATTTCTTCAACCTACCAGGCTAGAAACCTTGCCCCTCAGAAAAGGGAAGGAGGTCATTATGGTGCAACTCAGTCTTGAGAACCCCACGTTGGCTCTTATGGATTCATTTTGGAAGGAAGGAAGGAAGGAAGGAAGACATTCATTTAGCACATACTACGTACAAAGTACTGTGCTAATCACTGGGAGGACAAATAGGAAAATGGAGATGGTCCCTGCTCTCAAGGAGTGTATCTTCTAATGGTGGAGACAAGATATGTTGGAGGCTTCTGTTGCAAGTCAGACAGAAAGGTCCCATTGTCCTCAGGGTGCAATGGCAAAACAGGTGGTAAACGCTCATAAACTGTCTCTTTAATAACACATTCCAGGATGTTGTCAGGAAGAAAAGCCAATCATGCTAACCTGTGGTTTAAAGACTCCACGCCGTTCCCTTTTGGGGAACATTGGGATATTTTCCATCTCCGGTTGTCTCCCATCAGCCACTCTTTTTCAGAGATCACTCTGAGTAACTCAGCAGCAACCTCTGTTGGTCTGTTCAGTGCTCTGGGCTGTAGTTGGTTCAGTCCAAGTGGCTTGAGCTCTTTGAGGTTAACTAGCTACTAAGTTATCATATCCTCACTTATCCTTTCTATTTGTCATCCATTTCCATCCTTTTCATCTGCATTATCATTTCCATTTGTTCCCTGATGTGGCTGGTAGTTAGAGACTCAGGGAGTCAGCAAGGTGGGGCGGGAGGTGATTCCCTCAGCTGATGTCCACAAACCATTCATCCTTATATTTGCACTGGTCCATGGGCTCCTGTCACCAAGACAGGGAGTGTGAGCTACCTCCCTCATCCCTATCCCTCCAGCCTACCTTTGGGATTGGTCTCAGTCTTGCCCTTCCTTTCTGGCCTTGGCCTCGGCCTCTGATAAGAACTTTGGCCTTGGCAGTGTGAGCTGAGGGAGGCCACTCACCAGGACTTGCTGACCCTTAACTTGTTGGGGGAAGGGGATGTCACTGCATGTCCTGTGATTGCATTCCAAGCTAAGGATGTGCATGCATGTTCCTGGACATGCATGTCTCTGTGTGTATGCATGTGTGTTTTCATGGGTAGTGGGTCCCCTGAGGGTATGCAGTATGTTCCTTTCCCTTCCTCTACAAACAGCTCTTCCATCACTTCTCTGGGCTCCTCCTTCAGTCATCTTTCTACCTGTCTTCCTATGTTCCTACAGGATCAAGGTGATTTAGATTCCTAGGATCATAGACTTGTAGCTGGAAAGGACCTCACAGGTCATCCAAACTCCCCATTTTACAGGTGAGAAGACTGAGGCCCAGGGAAGTGAACCCCTTCATTTTAGAGGTGACTTGCCAAAGATCACAAAACTAATACATGTCAACCCAAAGAACCCCAGAATTTTGGAGCTAAGAGGGATCTCAGGGGCTACCATAGATGAGTAGTAATCCTCTTTATGACATCCCTGACGAGTGGTCATTCCAGCCTCCAATGATGAGAAGCTCACCCCCTGTCATGTCTTTGGGCAAGTGTTCTCCCCTCTCAAGTCTTCAGTTTTCCTCACTGAACTTGAAAGGGCTAGACTTCCAGCTGTGGTCCAGGAGTCATCAAAACCCAGTCGTCCCCCCCCCCAGTCTCCCCAGGGGCCTCCATTTTTCCCTCTAGCCCCCAGGGGAGCAGGCCTAATTGGGAAGGGGAGGTGCGGAGTTGGACCTCCTGTCCCTGAGAGGCAGTCTGCTCCATGCTAGGAGTCCCCATAGGGGGCAGGGAGCTCTAGCTGTCATCCTAACCAGAGCTCAGGCTGAGATTCTTCTCAAACCCCATCTCCTATTCCCCTCACGTAGACTCAGAGGCCGCTCAGCCTCTTCTCAGGGCTGAGGAATTCATTAGTTCATGCAATGGGCAGGAGAGAAAGAAGGAGGCAAAGAGGGAGGGAAACTCTGAGCTCCTCTTGTCCTCAGATCACCGGGCAGGCAGCTGAGTCACAGGAGAACATGGGGAAGAGACGAAAGAGGTGGGGGGAGGGGAGGAGGGGGGACACCTGGGACCTTCTCTTTTCGTTCTTGGTATCATTAAGAGTATATGTATGTGTATTGAGAGTGGGGGGTTAGCATCCAGACTCCAGGCCCCCAAACTGAGGTCTGAAATGAGTGATCTGTCCAGGAAGCATTCTGGAGACAACAGAATTCTCTCCCACCCCGTCTCCCGGGCTGTGTGACCACCAGCCGCTGCAGTTTCTCTCTGGGCTGTGGCTGGCCTCTCCAGAAAATCTCTGCCCGGGGGGTACTGAAAACAACTCTGAAAAGCCCTGGGAGCCTCTGGGAATTCAAGTGGGGTCTGCTCTGAACCTATAGCCCAAGACCTGCCCAGCTCTGTCTAGTTTCTGGCTACAGGCTTTCCATTTTCCTTTCATTATGGAGCTGAGGAGGAGGGGAAATTGAAATTCCACCATATTTATTGAGCCCCTACTACGTCCGAGGCTCTGTGCCAGGCACTGGAGATACAAAGGTGGAAGAGGGCACAGTCCTTGGCCTCAAGGAGCCTACATTTTGCTAGGAGGTACTATCTATGCAGATTAAATATAATACAAGGTGGGGGGATGGGGACAAAGAATGACTCTTCCGGCTCTGGAGCTGGCCTTGGATTCTGAGCCCTTCCCCCTAGCTCTTTTGTTTTCTCTCCCCTCCTCCATCCTACCTTTCCAGTCCCTCCCCCTCCTTTTTTTTCTCTGCTTCCCACCAAGGAGTTGGGAGATTAGGAAACAGCTGAACAGACTGGTACTTCTTCTGAGGTCCTTGTGACCCCCAGAGGTCCCTGTTTATGGCTCAGACAGAGAAGAAGAAAGACCATCAGAGCTGACAGGGCCTCAGAGGCTCAGGAATGAATCTTCCTATAGAGACCATCTGGGCTAACAACTAGCACCACCATCCTACAGATGAGCAAACCAAGCCCCAGAGAAGAGGAAAGATTTGCAAAGCACACACATTTCATATGTGGCAGAGCTGGGAGGTGAATTCAAGTTATCAAATCACAGATTTAAAGCTAGAAGGAGCGTTGGAGCTCATGATAAGTCATGTGATACAATGCAAAGAGGGCTGGATTTGGAGTAGAAGAGGATCTGGGTTCAAATTCTGGCTCAGTTCCTTCCTACCCAGATGACATTAGATAAGTCATTTTACCTGTTAGTTTCCTTGCCTGTAAAATAAAGGAGCTTGAGGCTTGTGCCTAAGGATGTTCCAAGTCTTTTCCAGCCCTAAATCTATTATCCAATACTACCTCCTCAATTTTACAGATGTGGATATAAGACCCAGAAAAGAAAGTGTCACATAGCAAATTTATTGATAAAACTGGGTCTGGAGCTCAGGTCTGCAGGGAAGGCCAGCGTTCATTGTATATAGAGACAGAAAGACACAAGGGCAGAGATAGGCAGTGATTAAATATGAGATTTAGCAGAGAGGAGCTTCTTGGATCCTGAATGCCCAGCTAACATGGCTTTGAGTTATGGGAGCACCAGAGAATTTGGAGAAGAAAAAAAAGCTCTGAACTTGGGAATCAGGAGTTCTACAAAGTCTTGGGGTGAGACAAAGAAGAGCTAAGCCCAGGCCTTCCTCTCAAGGAGTTTACAATTTTAAGACAAAACAGAGGAGGAGCAGAGCCAGGTCTTGCCTTCAGGGAACTTACAGTCTGAAGACTAGACATAGAAGGGAAAGAACTAGACCTGCCCTCCTGGAGCTTACAGTCTGAGGGAGACATTAAAACATAAAAACTTACAGAATGAAGAACAGTCTCTAAGGACTATAGAGAGAGCTTGTTAGGGGTCAGAATAGTAGTGAAAGGCTTTCTGGAGGAAATGAGCCTTTGGAGAAGGGAATGGTGGAAGGGAGAGGAAGAGAAGGTTTGGAACAAGAATGCAAAGATTTGGGAGAGCCCCCCAAATCCTTCCTTCATATGAATGTCTATAGGGATCTGAGTTTTATGGAAAATCTGTAAGTCCTTATAGACTTAAGGGGTCAGTACCTAGAGAGGCTTGACTCAGGATAACTGTTTCCTTGACTCTTGCCCCAATTCCATTTGTTATGGTTTGTTGATTCTAAGTTCTCACTCATGCCCAGCCTTGAGGCCAGGTGGCTGACTCGGGCAGATAATACTAAGAACTGGGCAGGGAAACAATAGATATGAATTTTGGCATTAAAACTACTTTCTCATGAGAAAATGAGGATCTTTAGCTGCTTAGTTTGTTTATGTTATTAATTAGTGCTTGTACATCATTTCTCATGGTACAAAGCTGTTTTCTATGGGTATGTAATCATGAAACGCCCGAAATAACCTAGTCTTGAGCATTCATCTCAGACTCACCTAGCCCGACTTTTCTTTCTCCATTTCCCCTTTCCCGTTTTTCTTTCACTGCTCTGTCTTGCACCACACTGGCTGCTGGCAAATGTCCCTGCTTCTGTCAAGGATACCGCCATCCTTCCAATCACCCAGAGTGGCAACTGTGGTGGCATTCCCAACTCATCCATTCTCACTCATCCAATCAGTTGCCAAGTCTTGTGATTCCTTTCTCTCTATAATCTTTCACATGTGTCCCCTCCTCTCCTGTTCACACAGACACAACTCTGGTTCAGACCCTCATCATCTCTCACATGGGTTATCAAGATAACCTTCTCCCTCCCTCAATTCTCTCCGCACTCCATTTCATCCTCCATTCAGCTGCCAAAGCGATCTTCCTAAAGCATAGGATTTACTATATCGCTCCACTACTCAATAAATTCCAGTGGTTCCCTATTAGCCCCACAATCCTTTGTTTGGCATTTAAAGTTCTTCCCAACCACGTTCCTTCCTACCTTTCCAATTTTCTCACCTCCTACTCCCCATCCCACACGAAGATCTAATCATACCAGGCTCCATGCTACTCCCAGCATATTCCCATATCTGTGCCCTTACTTTGGATACTCCCTATACTTGGAATTCTCTCTCTCTCAACTTCCAACAGCAGTGTACAATTTAACGGAGACAAAAATAAAATAATGAAACGTTGACATCTGATAAACCTTGCAACTTCTTACACCTTTAAAATAAACCTTTAGCATGAAATAGGTCCCCCTTTTGTTGCACTTCTTGTTGTAGGCGATTTGCCACTGAGTTCACAAAATTTTAACCCATATTTTTAAACTCTTTATGAAACCACATTTTTATCATACTGGGTATTAAGCATGCTTTTAAAAAAACATCCATTTTTCTAAGTCTAATTTTGATTCTCACCCATAATCTTTAAATGGAGTTTGAATCAGGAATGTTCCTGGGTCATTGACATATTTTTATCTTCATGTCTTAGAAAAATTCCTTAACCTTTTGTGATGTCTGGTTTGATACATGGTTATGATGTTATAGTTCATCTCCATTTGGGACGTCTATAATTCTGGAATATTTCTGCTTCTCAATGTAGTAATATAGTTATCAGAGTTCATTACTCCCTCAATGGGACCAAGACTTCCAAAGCCCACTGGAAATTTTAAAAAATGTCCTACATATGTGATTGAGTAGATATTTTACATGGGCAGCTAGGTGGCACAGTGGATAGAGTGCTGAGCCTGGAGTCAGGAAGACTCATCTTCCTAAGTTCAAATCTGGTCTTAGACCCTAGACAAGTCACTTAACCCTGTTTGCCTCAGTTTGCTCATCTGTAAAATGAGCTGGAGAAGGAAATGGCAAACCGCTCCAGTATCTTTGCCAAGAAAACCCCAAATGGGATCATGAAGAAACAACTAAACAGCAACAAATACTTTTTATGATCTGACAAAGGATTTCACATCTTACCCAGGCTCATCTAGAATTATGACCATAGTGGGGTTTTTTAGTATGACCTTGAATAAAAAAGTGAGTTTCATCAGTGAAATTACTTCCACCCACTCACCCCATTTCAGTACTCCAGTCTTTGTATTGTCTGGCCCATAACAAGTGTTCTTTCTTCAACAAAAGTTTCTTCAACAGTTACCAGCTGTTTTTTTAACTGATCTTCTTGGTGTCATTCCAACTTCAGGAGGCCGACACTCCACAATAGAAGACTCAATAATAACCCCTTGAGCTTCCAGGTTCTTCTGAAAGGAGAATTGCTTATTTTTTAAGGATTGGTTAGGCCATTTTGTCCCAATAATTTGTCAGTTCTTAGTATTGCTCTTCATTTTCAACTACACTTTTCTTTGTGCTTCAGTGTGACTGATCCCATTTCATTATGTGCTTGAATGATCCTTGAAGTGCTTGAATTCTCCACACCAACAGCCACTGCACTGTCCCTGACAGCTTTTTAGTGTGCTCTTCAAGAGCTAAAACATTTTCATGTTTTCTTAGAGTAACATCCTTTCTTAAAATCCACAGAATTAAAAACACAGTAAAAGGGGAGTGATAAAAATGTATGTGGCACAAAATCATCACGAAACTGACAGAGAACTAAGGAAAGATGGGGAAACCAGCTCAATCCAGTCCCATATGGTCAAAGTCACACATTCTGAGTCAGTCTAATGTCACCAGAATCACATTTGAATGGACAGTGGTGTCACAAAATGAAACCATATCAAAATCAGTGCTCATCCTAAGTAATCTGCATACCAGTATAGAGTCCTGGCTTCCTTTAAGATAACTCCAGGAGGCCTTTCCTGGTCCCAGATACTGCTACCATTTCCTCTAAGGCTATCTTCCATCTACTCTGTATTTATTTTGCATAATCCTATTTATATATGTTGTCTCTCTCATTAAAGTATAAGCTCCTTGAGGTCAGAATTTTTGTTTTTTATCTATATTCCTTATCTATATAACTTGGCACATGGTAAGTGCTTAATTAATGCTTGTTGATTGATATGAAGATCCAATGTCAGAAAGAAGGTGGCAAAGTCTAGACAGGAAAGGAATAGGTTGGGTGGGTTGGGTCTTCCACATCCCTTTTACTGAGAATCCAGGGAAACACTAAGATTGTGAGTAAGTAGAAGAGAGTATTATGAGATAAGACTGGTGGTCGGAGAAGGCCTTGAATGCCAGGCAAAGAAAGATACTGCCATCTTCTCAGATTCACTCCGGCTATATAATGGAAGGACCCAGGTTTGAATCCGAACTTTGCACCTTACTGCCTGTGTGACCTTTGTAAGGTATTACTCCTCTCTGGACCTCATTTTCCTCATATGTATATCAAAGGGATGGGACTGAATGACTTCTAGGGTCATTATAATATAATTATATGATTATAATAACAGCAACAATGTAAACTGTGACAATAAAAAAATGTAAATTGTTTGTAAGTTAAATCAACAACCATTTGTTAAGCACCTACTATGTGCCAGGCCCCGTGCTAAATTAAGACAAAGTAAAGAATCTGGCCTTCTGGGAGCTTGCAGTCTAATCCAGGAGACAACATGTAAACAATTGTGTACAAACAATCTATAGATGGGATAAACCGGAGATAATCTCAGCAGGAAGGTACTAGTGATGTACTGTTAAGAAAGTTAGAGAAAGGGGCAAAAGTGGGGGAAAGGCCCAGGTTATATAAAGGCTTTAAAAGCCAAACAAAGGACATTATATTTGATCTTAAGAGTAATAGGTAGGGGCAGCTAGGTGGCACATTGCACTGGCCCTGAAGTCAGGAGGACCTGAGTTCACATCTGGTCTCAGACCAAACACTCGACACTTACTAGCTGTGTGACCCTGGGCAAGTCACTTAATCCCAATTGCCTAAAAAAAAAAAAAAGAGTAATAGGGAGCCACTGGAGATTATTGAGTAAGGGAATGACATGGTCAGACTGGAATCTTAGGAAGATCCATTTGGCAGATGAGTAATAAGGCAATCCCAAGTTAATAGAATAGAATCCAATTTTGGATTTAGCTCTTGCTATTTTCTGCTTCTGCTTGGATGAATCTGTCCAATAGTATCTCAAATCCACTCATTTGGATGGAATCCTTTCATCTACCCGCCTTTGAATACAAAATTCCTTCAGTCTCTACCATCAAGGTCAAGATCTCTCAAGCTGGTGATCTTTTCATCATTCCCTGAGTCCCACCTCTTCTCAATCTTAGCCTCCTGAAACAAAAAAAGGATAAATTTAGAGTCCTGCATTTGCATTGGAAAGTCAATTGCATAAGTATATGTTGGGGCCAATGTGGCTAGACAACAGTTCATATGAAAAAAGGTCTGACTGTCTTAGTGCACTGTAAGCCTAACATAAGCCAACAACATGACTTGGCAGCCGAAAACAAAAGATAATGGGATCTTAATTCACAATTATAGAAATAAAATAAGGGAAATAATAGTCCTACATATTTCTGTCTTGGTCAAATAACATGAGGAGTATTGTGTTCAGTTCTGGGAGTCACATTTTAGGAAGAAGCTCATCCAGAGATTATTGACCAGGAAGGACCTAGAGAAGAGAAGATTTAAGGGGGATTTAAGGATTTAAGGAAATGATTATTTCCTTCAAATTGAAGGACAATCATGCCATTTCAAAGCTGTGTGACCTTGGCCAGATCTCACTTATCTCTTCGGGGCTTCAACTTTCCCATTTATAAAATGAAGAAGCTGAATATCTTCTTCTTCACAGCAGAAAGAGAGGTGAGTGTCTACCAGGGCAGAAGGTTGTACTCATTATCTGATATGATCATTGTTCATGCTTGTGCTTAATTGTTTTTCATAGTCACAGAAGAGGGTTAAATGGGGGAAGAGGGGTATAAGGGTTTCTGAGACAATTGTATTGTAAAGATGAAAGAAAACAGTAAAACATTGCTTCAAATGAAGAGGTTTAATCAGGTGATCCTTATGCCTATTTCTACACCTGTTAAATCCCACACTTCTTCCCTCCCATGCCCCGCAGCAGAAAGTAAACTCCTTGAAGTCAGGGACTGTTTTTCATTTTGTGTTTGTGTTCCTACCATCTAGCTCAATGTCTGTGCTGAGGATGGAGAAAATGTTAATATTACTGATTAAACTTAAAAGTGTGTCACACTTTTTATTTTCTGAGAGACAGTTATTAAAACATTTACTAGCACATCCCTGATCATTTTGTATGTCTTCTGTATATGCTTATATACACGCACATTGTCTCTCTCTTAATAAAGTAAGCACTTTGAGAGCAAAGATTATTTCACTTTTGTAATAAATGCTTGTTGACATTAATTGAAAGGTAGTGAGCTCCCCATTACTACTGGAAGCAATTCTAAACAGAGGCTGCATGATCCCTGTCACAGAAGCTATAGAGCAGATGCCCAAATAGGAAAGGAGGGTATAGAAGGTGTTCTCTATGGTAGGGTTTCTTCCTCAGGGAGTGGAGGGGTGTCTGTGAATTTTGATTAAAAAATATGGGTATATGAAATATGTATCTCAATAGAATTGGTTTCCCAAATATGCATTGTTTGGTGCATTTAAAACTAAGACTCTGAGAAGGGGTCCATAGACTTGTCCAGACTGCCAAAGGGGTCCAGGACACACACAGAAAGGTAAAGAACTCCTCTTGTTCTATAGACTTCTTCAACTACAGGATTTTTTTACTCTGGGATAAATTTGTGAACAGTGAACTTGGAGTCACAGATTTGAATCCAGACTCTGCTACTTAATATCTGTATGAAATCATTGACCTGAGAGTCCCTTCTGGATGGAAATTCTATTTCCCATGATCTCCCAACTAGATGATCTCACCAGACCCCCTTCATACTTTGACAATCTTGGATTTTTTTTTCATTAATTGTCCTTTGCTTCTAGATGTATCTTCTAGGTTCTTACGACTCTCCAGTGCCAGTCATGAAGACTCTGCTGGGCTATACCGAGATGCCTCCACCATCTAGCCACAAGCCAGTCCTTAGAAAGGCAGGCTTAGAGGACACAAGATGTCAGAGCCAGAGAACTAGCAGAAACCTTAAAGCCTGTCTAGCTGAAGTCCAGCCTCTGGCTTTACTCTGGTAGAAGTGACGCCCATAATAAGGAAGGGATTCACCAAGGTCACAGGGCAAGTCAGCCACAAAGCCAATATCCTGCTCCAGGATTCTTGCCCCTGGACTAGCATTCATTGAAATAAGGAGCTAGAAGGGTCCTGAAAGGTCAGCTAATCCACTTCTCTCACATTACAGATGAGGAAACCGGGGCCCAAAGAGCCATTTGCTCAAGGTCCTTTCCTCCCTTGGTGCTTGGTGGCTGCGCAGATAGAAGTCAGAAGTGATCATGGATCTTGAACTAGAATGGATCACTTCAGAGGACCATGTAGTCCAACCCCATCATTTTTCAAATGGGGAAACTGAGGCCCAGAAAGGGAATGGTCACACAGAGCCTGTAGTTAGCATTAGAGGCAGAGTTAGAACCCAGGACCTCTGACTCCAGAGCTATCACTCTTTAGCAGCCTCCAAGGGGAGGAAGGGAAGGGCCACTTGGTACCCCCTTCTTCTCCAACCAGAGTTGCCCTGGTCCAGGGACAGCTGGGCTAGTGAAGCTCCCAGGACTCTATGGAAGCCGGTCTCTCACCCACCAGGGTCCAGCTAAGCTTTTACCAAGAAAATAATTAGAAATCTAATTCTTCTTTCTCCCACTCAGCTAATTGTCTGTGGACAATTTGATTGTAACAGTATTCACTGAAGCAGAAAGCCACCTTATTTCTGCCAGACATCTCCTTTGCAATTAACAGTATTGATTGCATGTTTCTCTCCTCTCACCTGCGGCTTCCCTGGGGAGGGGGGAGCTGGGCCCCAAGGGGCCTTCACCTGCTCCCTCTGCCCTTAGTCACAAGAAGAGAGGCAGGTGGGTCTCCTGGGTCCTGGGCCATCTGATGCCAGCGCTCCCAGCCCACAAGCTGGGGTGGAGTATCCCACATGGCCTCTTGAGATGGACAAGGCCAAGGTCCTGCCCCAGGCTGGCTTTGCCCCAGTGAAGTAGAAGCCACACCAGAGTGAAGCTGCTGGCTCTGCCTGCTGGGCCTACACCATCCTGTCATTCCCTCTCCCTCCAATCCCCTTGCACCAATCTCCTCCACACACACCTGCTCCTCTGCCCTGGGAGCTTGGGCTGGGGTGGTGATGAGATGTTTGGAGCAGATGAAAGCAAAATAGAGACAGAGATACAGAGACAAGGCCACACAGAGATGGGGAGATAGAGAGCTAGATAGATAGAGAATAAGAGACAGGGCAGGCAAAGAAATCGGGGACAGATAGAGACTTTGGTACAGAGAGACGAGTAAGAGGTAGGCAGAGGCTGGGACAGAGAGAGACAGAGACAGAGAAATAGGGACAGAGCCTTTGGTACGAAAGAACAAATAAGAGACAGGTAGGGGCTGGGGCCAAGAGACAAGGACAGAGGTTGAGAAACATAAAGACCAGAGAGAAAGCAACAGACAGGCAGACAGAGGCAGGGGGTCAAAACCCAGAGAGCACATTTCTGAGAAGACCAGAATGACACTCAACACTGAGCTGCACAGACAGCCAAAAGTACTGTGGATTTCAATGGTCTAGCTAGCCAGGTAAGGAGAGAGTATCCTGGGCTTTACTCTGAGAGGGTGCTTAATAAATATTGTCAAATGAATAAATCAAGTTGGTGAGCACATCTTCTCAGAGACAAGACCAGACAGAGGCAAGTTTAGAAACCTCCCAAAGCTTCCCTAGAGATGACATCTTTCTGTGGGGATGTGGGTAATGAGAGAGAGAGAGAGAGAGAGAGAGAGAGAGAGAGAGAGAGAGAGAGACAGAGACAGAGAGAGAGACAGAGAGAGACAGAGAGAGAGACAGAGAGAGACAGAGAGAGCTCTGGGAGGAAAGGAAGAGACCCAGGGTAGGAGCAGATTTCTGCATCTGTATTTTTGTGTGTGTCTGTATTTGTGATATATGGATGTGTGTATGTCTGTGTGTGGCTGTGAGTGTGTGTCTATGTCCATGTGTTTTTCTATGCGTGCGTGCGTGCGTGCACATCTGTGTGTGTCTGGAATGTGAGTCCAGAGAAGGAGTCCAGTCTGGTTAGGGTTCCCAGAGATTAAACAGCTGTATCCAGGTGGGTGGATGCTCTGGGAAGGACGTCATCCCCAAAATGCTACCTCCCAGCATGCCATCCTACCAGATGAGGAGGGAGAGCATTCCTGGCCTGGAGAACGGCCAGCACAAAGGCCTGGGAGTGGGAAATGGCTTGTCACATGCAAGTCGACCAGCAGAACTGGATTGTACAGTTCATGAATGGGAGTAAAGTGTGAGAAGGCTGGAAAGATAAAAAGGAGTCAGGCTGTGAAGAGCAGAGCCTTATACTTGGTCCTCAAGGTAAAAGAGAGCCACTGGAGTTGATTGAGCACATGGGGTCACCCGAGGTCATACAGCTAGTAAAATGGCGAAGGGAAGACTGGAGTTCTTATCTTGGCTACCAATAATCACCTTAGTCAGGAAGCTGAGGCAGGGGCTATTAGCCAAAGAGAGGACATAACTGCTCAAGGTCCCACAGGGAGCCAGTGGTAGAGCTGTGATTTTGTCTTTGGAGACAGAGACTCATGGAGTCTCTAAATGCCTGGACAAGTGCCTCTCCTACCCTGGAATCAGAGGCTCATAGACTCAGAGCTGGAACAGAGCTTAGACACCAATTCAACTGCCTGATTTTACAGATAAGGAAACTGAGACCCAGGGAGAGTAAATGACTTCCATAAGGACATAAAAGTCCATAAGGATGTAGAAACAGAGGGGACCTTGATTCATTGACAGTGCCTGTATTCTCCCTTCTCCCCATCCTCTCCTCCTGTGCTAGCTCTACTCAGACTCTTCAAGGAGGTACATAGCAACAGAAAAACCATACCCTGAGGGCTGGCCAGCAAGGAACTGGGCAGATCCTGAACTTAAAGAAAGGAGAGACAGAGACTGGTGGAAGTTCCAGATCTGGAATCAGAAAATGTGGGTTTGAACCCAAGTCCTGATCTGTAAACTTCAGCAAGTTTCTTCTGCCCTGTGGGCCTCAGTTTCCTCTTCTGTACTATGTGGAAGCCAGACCTTTCTACCAGCAGCATTCTGGGATTCTGTGAAGTCTCTAAGCTGATCTGGAGCAGAACTATCTTCACCTTCATTGAATCTCTATCCCTGGGGTACAGTAGGCAGGGTTCTGCTACTTCTGCAGATCACTGGAGGCTGAACCAAAGCCTCTCCCACAGCTCCTGCCCTCCTCCAGTCTGGCTCATTCCTAGATTCCCAGACACTGCTGGCCCCCACCCTTGGATATTGGGACCCAGCCAGGTGAGGAAGCAGATGCATAAGCTAGGTCTGAGTGGTCAGGGCCTGTGGGGATGGAACTAAGGGTACCTTTGGGTCTCCGAATGCTGAGTTCCCTGCCCAGCTCCCTAAGGAGGACGTATCAAGGAGGAGCAGGGAGGTCACAAGATGGAAAGGAATGAAAGGCCAGACTGATCACAGTGTTGGGGTTGGGGGCGGGTTGTGTGATTATGTGTGTGCCTGTGTATCTGTGAGTCTATATGTGTGTCATGTGTGCATTTATAAATTTGTGTGTGCATGCAATTTTATCTGTGGTGGTGTGTGTGACTGTGTGTATTTGTGTAATGTGTATCTAAGTGTCTAGAATGGAACCAATGTATATCTGCAGGGTATCTTGCATGTGACCGCCTGTGTCTGTGTGTGATCCTGCATGTACCTATGTGCTTCTGTGTCTGTGACTGTGTGATTGATTGTGTATCTCTGTGCACCTGTGTTATGTGGGTGTCTGTCTATCTATATACACCTATGACTGTTTCTGTGTGACTTGATGCCTATTTGAGTTTGTATGTGTCTGTGATTGTGAATGGAGGGTTTGTGATTGTGGGTGACCATTTATATAGTGATATGGGGTGTGGATTTGTGTTTATATGTGTCTGTGATTGTGTATAACTGCATCTGGGTAGTGTGGGAATGTCTGCGTACCTGGGTGCAGCATGTGTGGTGTTGATGAGTGTGTGTGTGTGTGTGTGTGTGTGTGTGTGTGTGTGTGTGTGTGTGTGTGCCCGCGCCGTCTGCATACGAGGCAGTACTGCCATCTCCAAGGAGGCTCGGGAGGGAGCCCGGGCGCAGCCCCCGCCCCCCCGGCCAGGCTGAAGAGCCTGAGCCCAGACAGAGCCAGTCACAACTCGCTAATTTGCATGTTAATGAAGCGCGCGGAGCAGCCGCTCCGGAGACTGACAGGGAGCACCCCCCCCCCCAGCCTCTGACAGGCACGCGGGGAGCGGGGGGAGAGACGCGGGGGCGGCGGAGCCTCTCCCTGGGCAGAGAGAGAAGAAGGTGGAAGGGTGGAGGAAGCGAGGCGGAGGGGGAGGAGTGGATCGGGGGTAGGACGCAAAGACGAAAGGCAGGCAGGCAAACATTGAGGCTGAGATAGGGAAAGACTGAGAACATGAGAGAGACAGGGACAAAGACACAGAGACACAGAGACACAAACACACACGCACACACACACACACACACACACATATTGAGCATAGCCAGAGATGCAGAGAAGGGCAGAGATATGGAAATGCAGCAGAGGCAGGGTCACAGAGACACACAGATGCAGAGACCCCGACAAAGACAAAGAAAAGAAGACAAGCAAAGGCAGGGGAAAAGTCACCCAGAGAGAAACCACGACAGACAGACAGCTCCATAGGCTACTAGCATTCAGACTTAGATGGAGCAGGAGACAAACCCAGAGGCAGATATACAAAGACAGAGTAGAAAGAGCCACACAGAGAGGCCAGAGGCAGAGATGGGCAGATAGATAGCTAGAGACAGTGAAATGGACAGGGAAGCAGACAGACACCGGAATGGACAGGCCGACAGAGGGACAGAAATGGACAAACAGAGAGTGATGTAGAGGTGGACAGGTACACATAGACCTGGAAGGAGGCTGAAAGGCAGACCGACAGAGGTGCAGAGATTATGCAGACAGGCAGAGCCGAAACAAAGACCCAGAGATACCAAAACAAAGAGACTGAGTCAGAGACAGATACAGAAAGTCACTGAAACAGGCAGAAAAACTGAGAAGAGGCAGGAAAGAAGAAATGCAGAAGAGACAAATAACAAGAGGGCAGACCCATTCTGAGAAATATAGAATTGAGAGGGGGAAACAAAGAAGGCCTTGTTTCCCCAAATTGTGTCAATGGAGCAGGAGAGAAAGATAGATTAGGTTTAGGCCTCACCCCCTGGTTCTTTCCCACAAGGCACAAAGGGTAGCCACCTAGCCATTATTGGCCCCAAGAGATCTCACCCTCGAGATGTCACCCTCCTCTCCACTTAAGTCTGGAAAGCCCCCATTCTCCTATAGAAAGTCATTTCTGGGTTAGATCTCAGAAGAAGACAGCTGCTTTCTTTAGAAGAATTTCTGTGAAAATGTGCCTGGGAGAAGAACTTCCAGCCCTCTCCTTTCAGCACAGGTCATTTTATCAGAACTGGTCCCTCCTAGGAGTGAAGTATTCCCTGGGGAGTGGGGTGGGAAGAGGAGGAAGGGGGACATGGTCTCCAGTGAGCATTTAGAATAGTCAGAGTTTAAAGGACAGGGTGGGGGTGGGGTAGAAAGGTTGGAAGGAGGAAAAGGGAGGCAAAGCCCTGACTTCCTAGTCATCTCATGCCTCAGGTCCAGGCTATGAGACTCAATCCTTCCATCACCCAGGACAGTTGGGGGGGGGAGAGCTCCTCCCCTTTTTCTCCCTCCCCCACACCTTTCTCTCTATCTCTCTCTCTCCATTTTGGCAGAGAGAATGGGCCATCTGCTTCCTTGGCCACTCACAGGGAGGTCTTGCTGGGGGTGGGGGGAGGGGAGGGGATGACTCAACCCTTGGATGAGATGTGTAGAGTTTTATCCAGAGACTTGGACAGAAACAGAGACAGAAGCAGAGATGGCAACTGAGGTGGGCCAGAAGCAGGTACAGAGATAGAGGGAATGGTGTCCATTTTGGGGTAGAGAAGGGACAGAACCATGGTGTATTAGAAAGAATACTGAATTTCAAATGAGAAGTGAGACCTGCATTTGAATCCAGATTTGTTTCTTGCTGTGACAGTGGGTAAGTCACGTCCCTTAGCCTCAATTTTCTTTTCCATGAAATGAGGGGATGGCACTAGTCAGATGTTCTCTTCTAGCCCGAAATCTCTTCTGACCCTGAAGATACAGAGATGAGGCACAGAGATGAAACAAGGACAGAGACAGAAAGGTGGGGAAAAAAGAGATAGAGAAGGGACTGAGAGACAGAGCCAGAAGTCAGGGCCAAGAGACCAGGAGGAGACATACTCCCACAGAAATGATGGAGCAAAAACCAAGGTGGCGAGGAAGACCTGGAGAAAGCGAGAGGGTGAATGAAGCATGAAAAAAGAGAGGAGATGGACAGACAGAGACAGGAAAAAGTGATAGGGAGACAGGGGACACTGACATTGCTGAGGGAGGAAAGAAGGATTGCTCAGACAGCCAGACGTAGTGACGGCAGCAAGGTGAGGAAGCAAGAAAGGGGGGAAAGTAGTGAGAAGAAGGCCAGGCTGCCTCTCGTCATCACGGCTCCAAGGCCTAGTCTAAAATTCACCCTCAGAAAGGTCAGCCCCTGCCTCCCCTCCTCAGCCCTCAGCCCATAGGCACCCAATACCCTAGGTGCTCAGTCCCTCTTCCTCATCTAGGTCAGCCCTGAAGAAAACTCCTGGACTCTCTTGCCTAGAATGAATCTCATTGTGAATACAGAGAAGGCAAAGGATGATTGGGGGAATAGGAGAGAAAAAAGGACAGGTAAAAGGGTTTTTTTGGGGGGAAGAGGGGCTTCCCCATGTCTTGTAGGCAATCCTCTACTCAATTAAATTAATGTTGGCTGGCCCAGAGGCTCTTGGGTTGGCAGCTGCTCTCTCCAAAAAGTGCCTAACCCTCTAGAACTCCTAGCTGCTCTAAACAACGAGGTGGGGTTGGGAGATGGGAGGCAACATGCCTCCGCTTGGACTGTAGAATAACATGGAAAGAATATTAAATCTGAAGACAGAAGACCTGAGTTTGAAACCTGGTTCAGCTACTGTGGGAGTTTAGACAGGTCTCTTCCCTCTCAGGGCCTTCTTTCCTCATCTGTCAAAATGAGAAGTTTTTATTTAAAAGATAATCTCCAATATCCCTTCCACTTTTAAACCCTAAGATTCTGGAAACTGGAAGTAAGGAGAGCTGGTTTTCCATTCTGGCTCTGCCATTTACCAGCTGGGGAGCCTTGGGCAAACTCCTTCCTCTCTGTGGATGCTGATTTCCTCTCCCCTTCAATTTACACATAAGAAAACAGAGACCATACCCCAGGTCCCCTGACTCCCAAGCCATGGTACTCTATTCCACAATGGGGCTTCTTGAGGCTCCTTCTGGATGAGACAAAGGAAGGCTAGGAGGTGCTTTTCATGTTTAATGCTTCCCCAAATCAATCCTTTAAAAAAGGAGAGAAAAGTCAGTTACTTGTGGTCATGAAGTTAGTTTTGTAGGAATTTGAACCCAGGTCTTTGAAGGGAAGTGGAGTGTATCTCCACTGGCCCACCCCTAACTGTATTTAATTATGTGCACTCTTTCTTCCACCCTCCAGTAAAATGTAAGTTCTGTAAGGTCAGAGACTGTTATTTTTGTCTTTGTGACCCTGTGGTCCAACTTTGCACCTAGCACATACGGTATTTAAATGCTTGTTAAAGTGAATGAATAAATAGATGGATGGATGGCTCCATTTTGTCTTCTGTCTTCAGCCTAAGGTGAGAACACAGACTCTTAGAGCTGAAATGGGCCAAGCGAGTCCTTAAATAGAATCCCACCCTCCCTTACAACCCCCCTCCAGTAAATGGCCATCTGGCCCCTGCTGGTAGACCTCTAGTACTGGGGAGCCACCCACTGTCCTGGGAAGCAGCCTATTCCTTTGCTGGACAGCTCTAATTGCTAGGATGTTTTTTCTGCATGTGGAGCCGAACTCTTCCTCTCTCTCACTACCTGCCCAGTTGCTAGTTCTGGCCTCTAGAGCCAGCCAGGATAAGACTAATCCCTCTTCCACATTAGCCTTTTAAATATTTGAAGATATTGATCTTACCTTCTCTAGGCTACATTTCAATTCAACCAATTGACTGTCCTATGGCATGGTCTCCTGTCTCTTTACCATCCTGGTTTCCCTGTTCTGAATCCAATCCACCTCCGTCAATGACTTTGTGTAAATTTGAGTGCCCAGACACAAACACAGTGCCCCAAGTGTGGTCTGGCTAGGGTAGAGTACAGAGGGTTTATCACCTACTTTCTTTGGGACATTATGCTTCTAATGCACAGCCCAAGTGGGAAGTGATGTCTTGGCTGCTATGTGGCACTCTTGGCTCATACTGATCTTGCAATCCACTTTGAACTTCCAGATCTTTCTCACAAACCATTACCTAGCCATTCCTCTCTCATCCTATATTTTTGCAATTGCCTTTTTTTTATCCCAAGTATAAGACTTTTTACTGATCCTCATAAAATAGCTTGGACCATAATCCCAGCCTGCCCAATTCTTTCTGGATTCTGATTCTGTCATCCAACTTGTTTACAATTCCTCCCAGCTTCATATCATTTGGAGATTTGAATAAGCCTGACATGTGTGCCTTCATCAAGCTACTGATCAAAGTGTGGAGCAGAGGGGAGCCAAACACCCCTGGATACTTCACTAGAGACATTCTCCTTTGTTGACACCTCTCCATGAATCACTGGTCATTCTTTGGGTCTCAGGTTATTTATTTTTTTCTCTAGTCCTACAGTCACGTGCATTCTCCTTCCACAGACCTAATCCTGGCTGTTGGCTTCTCCCATTGTTCCAGCTTTGAGGCATTGCCACTGTCTAGGCCTGACCATCCAGATCCAGCATGCTTTCTTGGGATGGGAAGGAGGCAGGGAATAAGAGCAAGAAAACAAGGAGCAAAGCCACCTGGACCTCCACCTCTAACTGGGTCAGTGGCCCAGAAGCTGAGCCCAGAGGAAGCCAGGAAGGTTCCTTAAAGCAGGAAGGCTCCTAAGGCTTAGTCCCTTACCTGTTGTGGCAGTTGAGATAGCAGAAATATGGGCCTGACATGAGATGTGTGCCAGCCAATCTGATTTGGCTGCCTCGCTGGTGGGAGCTCAGGATGCTAGGCATAGACAGCATGGGCCACAAGCCCAGGCCTGTGAGGTGGGATGGAGAGGGACCAACCCCTAGGCTAGGGATCCCCAAGTCCCACCAGCATCAAAGGGCTAAAGGACTCTCTTCCCTCTCGGGGCCTGAACCTAATTGACTTATCTTATTTGTCCCCCTTAAAGGGAGGCAGATGAGAAGGAGCCCTTGAGGCTGGTCTTGGCACAAGCTACCTCTGCTGGGCATAGATGTGTTCTCAGCTCCTGGCCTGAGAAGCCAAAGGCTGGGGAAGGTGGAGGGAAGGGGGCAGGGAGCCAGAGCCACTGAGTGGAGGACAGACAAGGTGAGTTGAGTTCAGCCGAGTTGAGATTAGGTATTAGTGCAGAGGGTGGTACCAATCTAGACTCTCCCCTTCACTTGTCTTCTCTCACCTTAAATGGCATCTCTTTTCGGGCTTTTGCCCAACATTCCTCCAGACCCACTTGAAGTGAATTGGGCCTCCTTTGAAAAATCTTAAAACACATCCCAGCTGAAGGGTTCTAGAATTTCTCTCTGGGACATCAGGTTGGGCTACTGGCCTTCCCTACCTCCCAGGAGCTTGGGACTCCCTCCTGGGGCTTGTCTCCTATACATATTCTTCCTCCTAGTCACCATTTCAGGTTCAGAGACCTACCAAATGCTCTAGAATCAAGGGGGATGCTCTCTGAGGCCTAAGGAGGTACCAAAGCAGGTGTAGGTCCAGGAACAGGTATGAGAGGTTCAGGACACCAGTGTGAATCAGGAATAGGGCTGAAATCCCCAGTCCTGCCCAGCTCCAAAGCCCAGGATTTCTCAAGGGGCCTATCTTTTCTGTCTAGTTCTCCTATCTCCCATTCAGACACTTGCATCCCTCTCTCTTCCAAACATCTCTTGAAGGGTGGTGGAGAGGGAGTCTTTCTCCGAAAGCTGACCTATCTCAATATAATCAGTGCAACCTTGTTCAAGTCACTTGCTCTGATCTGTGCCTCAATTCCCTCATCTTCAAAATGGAACCAAAAACCTAGGAAGCTAGGTAAGGCAATAGCTGGAGTGCTGGACTTGGAATCAGGATGTTCTAAATTCTAATCTGGCCTCTGACACTTACTCAATATGGTTCCTAAGGTGAGTCATGTAACCTCCCTTAGCCTCAGTTTTCTCATTTATAAATGGGGACAAAAATAGGACCTGCTTCTCACAGTTGTGAGGATAAAATGGAGATAATATATGTAAAGCATTTTGCAAACCTTAAAGCTCTATCTAAATGCTAACTATTATTGTTCTAATCCCTGCCCTGCCTGCCTCCCAGGGGTAGGCGTGGTAGCACATTATAACTGTAATGAACTTTCCACATGCATATATAATAATAAAAAAGAATGATCCTCTACCAAGGTTTCCTTCCCCTTCCCCTCCCCCCATTTCCATGCTGCAGTGGGGTAGGGAGGTGACCCTGGCTCTCTCAAAGCCTTTGCCAACAAAGCCAAAGTTCTACCAGGTGCTACCATCCTGGAAGAGCTTCAAGTACAGCCTGGTAACAGTCTGGGTGTCTGTCATCCAATGACTGGCAGAGCCAAGATGGGGGAGGTTCATCACCAGTGGGTTGGCCACCAGGACGTGAATTTTTTGGCCATAGTGACTCATCGAGCCATCCCCTAAGGCAGAGCAGGAACCTTGGAACCTCCAGTATCGTGGACCATTTGAAGTACTGAATAATTACAATAATAACTTGGGAGGGGGAGTATTTAGCCTGTTCCTCTGATGAAGTAATGACTTACATTCTGAAAGACAGCAGGCTGAGCTCAAGGGAAGGCTGCAGAGGACTCCCTTCAGCCCAGGAGAAGAGAGGTAAGGGCAGGTTCTTGAGGTCAGAGCCTAAAGCACACCCCCTTAACATACACACATACACACACACACACACACACACACACACACACACACACACACACACAAGGATCCATCTCTTGGTGACAAGACAGGCCCACAGAGCTCCCCAACAGAAGCTGTCCTGCCACCCCTCCACTTACCCTGAGTGACCCTGCTAATGATGCCACTGTTCCCAGCCAAAGCCTCAAGGAGGATTTCTCTTCTCCTTGGGAACCCACCCTGTTCTCTGATATCACTTTTCCTTAGTACCTCCTTCCTCCTCTTCCTCCTGCATCCTCCTCCTCTTCTTCCCTCCTTTTCTTTCTCCTCCCTCTCCTTCTTTTCCCCCATCCATTTCTCCTCCCTCTTCTCCTTCTCCTCCCCCTTCTGCTCCTTATCCCTTCCTCCTTTTTCTTCCTTCCCCTCCTTCTTCTCTTCCTTTCATTCTTCCTCTTCCTTCTTTCCTTCCTTCCTCCTCCTCCTCCTCTTCCTCCTCCTCCTCTTCCCATGCAGCACAAGTTTCCTTATCAGTCCATTAGGACAGAACAACTATTTGGTTACTCTGCATGTGAGGAAATCTAGGGATGCTAGCTGTGTGCAGGTGGGTAAATTACAGGTACGGCTTAGTCACTCAAAGCTACCTCCCATAGATAATTCAATACCCTGACCAGGCTTTTAAGGTCCCTATTTTTCTTCTTTTTCATGTGTTCAACAAATGGAGCCCCTCTTCATTATACAGCAGAGAGACAGACAGACACTGAGACAAAGACCCCCCCCCCAAGGTGCTAGTGTCCTCCCTCCAAAACTGCCTTGTAATTTAACTACTTCGTATATATGTGAGTATTTAGTAACTTGATATCTATGTTGTGTTTCTCTTGTGTGCATTTTTGTCTCCTCCAATTAGAATGTAAGCTCTCTGTGAATAGAAATTGTTTCATTCTCTGCATTAGCACAGTGCCTGGTACTTAATAAGTGCTTAATAAATAGTTGATTGATTAAATATTTCCGGTGCTGATTGATCATTGTGCTCAGTGCTGGGGGAGGCAAAAAATACTTAGATAAGATGAATAAGGTCCATACCAGAGACATAATTAATGGGAAAGGGAGGGAGCAGAGGATAAGTCCACTGTGTCTGCAATTGTTCCAGAAGAGGGGCAGCCAGAGTCACAGAGAAACTGGCTTGTTATCATGGTAATGCAGTCTTAGAGTAGAGTGGCCTGGGGCCAGAGGAGAGAGCAGGGTCTCCCAGGGCAGTGCAGGCCAGCAGAGGACTGTGGCGCACAAGGTGTGGGAACAGTATCATCCACTACCACGATGATACTGTCACGGGGAGATGCCCCGCGGCCATTGGCAGCCTGATGTTACAAAATCCCAACCACTCCCTCCCGACAATTTCTTAGGACGGTGTGACATATGCATAAGTAATTATGATACAAAGTAATACCTGATATACTGTGCATAAGAGGGGTATAAAGAAAAGTGCTGGGGAAAGGTCATTACAAAACAAAGTCGGGGAGGAGGGTGATGGTCAGAGAAGTCTTCCTGGAAGAGGTGACATTCGAGTTAGGTTGTCAAGAATAGATAGAAATTCAACAGACAGAGATGAAGGGAAGATATTCCATGTGGAAATAGTGCTCAACTTACTACTGTGTGACCCTGGGCAAGTTACTTAACCCAATAAGAAAGAAAGAAAGAAAGAAAGAAAGAAAGAAAGAAAGAAAGAAAGAAAGAAAGAAAGAAAGAAAGGGAGGGAGGGAGGGAGGGAGGGAGGGAGGGAGGGAGGGAGGGAGGAAGGAAGGAAGGAAGGAAGGAAGGAAGGAAGAAGGAAGGAAGGAAGGAAGGAAGGAAGGAAGGAAGGAAGGAAGAAAGAAAGAAAAGGAAAGAAAAGAAAAGAAAAGAAATAGTGTTCAGTTTTAAGTGAGGAGATTTAGGTTCATATCCTTGCCCAGCTATTTACCAGCCTCGTGCCCTTGGACAAATTACTTATCTTCTCTGGGTTCCTCTTCTGTAAAATGGGGGGATTAGACTAGGGGCCTTCCAGCTCGAAATTCATGTTTCTACAATTCTAAGAATAGTGTGGACAAAGGTGTGGCAGTGGGAAATCCCAGGATATGTTTGGAGCAACTCAGCAGTGCAGTGAAGAAAGTGCTGGGTGGAGAGTCAGGGAGACCTGAGTTCTAATCCAGAATCAGACACTTAATAACAGTGTAACCCTGGGTAAATCATTTAACCTTTCTTTGTCTCAACAGTAAAATGGGGATAATAACAACAACAACACTCAGGGGGATAATAACAACACTCAGGAGTCAGTGAGACAATACTGTAAAGAGCTTATCCCAGTGCCTGGCTATAGTAGGTGTTACATAAATGCTTCTTCCCTTCCCCTACCCACCCAGCACAGAGAACAGTCCAATCTGGCCACATCATAGAATTCACAAAGGGCAGTGATATGAGATAAGGCTGGAAAGGTAGAGTACTGCCAGATTTGGTGGGGATTACAAATGCCAGGCAGGGAAATTCAAACTTGACTTGCTACACCATAGACAGTCAGAAAATAAGCATTTAGTACACATTTACTATGTGCCAGGCACTGTGCTAAGCTGTGGGACTACTAAAAGAGGCAAAAGACAGTTCCTGCCCTCAGGAAGTTTATAATCTAATGGAACAGGGACAAAAAAGACCACAAGCAAACAAACAGGTACAAACAAGCTGCATAGAGTATAAATGGAGTATATGGGATGTTCAGGGAGGACCAGCACCTCTGGGGTGAGGATTGGCCAAGCCATTTTCAGGGCTGCTCATCCACATTTGCTGTCCACCTGGCACTGGACTCCCACCTGTGGCTCCAAGTAGCTGTAGCATGCACAGTGGCCACACCCCAGTAAAACCATCTCAGCAGATGGTCTAAAACAGGTTGAAGGAAACCGAGGGACTTCAAATCCATTGGGGAGTTAGGGGGATGTCTACCCCAAGCATGTGAAGACGTCCCCCAGGGGAATGGGCAGACGAGAACAATTGTTCCAACCGCTAAAGCAGGCACTGGGAGCGCTTCGAGCTTTGTCTGACATAGAAGTTGCCAAGGTCATCCACTGCATCCCCAGCTGAGCCGTTACCAGTCTTCTTGACTTTTGTCTGGCCACTGGACTTAAATGACTCAGGAAGAGAAAGTGAGGCTAAAGATTGTGCCTCACTTAAATCTGATTCACACACAAGTCAAGACATCATCCTGTGATGTCACTGGTCCTCTTCGAAAAATGAAGGACAAAGAGGATAAATACGAAATAATTAAGAGAGGGAAGGCACTGGAATTAAGAGGGGTTGGGAAAAGCTTCCTGTAGAGGGTGGGGTTTCAGTTGGAAACCACTTAAGATTTTTGAACAGAGAGATGACATGACCAGATCTGTGCACAAGAAAATTTATTCTTGGGGTATTCGTGGGGGGTGGGGTAGTGTAGACCCTGGAGAAGGCTCTCACAATAGTTGAGTGGGTGGCTGGAGTGGTAGTAAGGATGTCTACCAGAGTAGTGACTGTGGAAACAAAGAGTAAGGGAGGGATATAAAAGAGACATGGGTGGAAAGTAAACAACAGGGGGTTGGTAGTTGATTGGCTATAGGAAATGAAGGAGAACTTTAACATCTGAAATTAGGTGCAGGGTGCCACAGACAGATATAGTAAAGTCAGAAGGAAGGGCAGATTTAAGGAACAAGATAATAAGCTTGGGCAGTGACATGAGATGAGAGGTTCATCAAGGTCGAAGGGATCTTAGATTTGATCTAGTCCAACTCTTGAATTTCACAGATGAGGAAACTGAGGCCCAGAGAGACTTTCCCAATAGCACATGGGTAGTCAGTAGTAGAATAAGGATTTGAACTCAGATCCTCAGATCCTAAATGCACTAATCCTTCCATTACTCAGTGCTGTCTCCTGTTTGAGTCTGAGGTGCTAGGGTAAGACATCAGTTCAATGCAATGCAATTTAACAATCATTTATTAAGTGCTTTCTGTGTGAAAGGCACAGGGACATAAAAGATATCCCTGTCCTCATGGAGCTTACATTCTACTGAGGAAGGGCATCCAGTTAGAGAATGTAAGTGAAGTAAATGAGCTCCCCCCAACAGGTCTTCAGGCCCAGACTGGGCAGCCTCTTCCCCTGGGCAATAGAGCGGAGGGCATCCTTCCTCACCTGCTTGTTCCAGAGCTTTCTGTTAAGAACTGCTCGGACCTGAGATGCTCTCCCCAACCCCCCACTGCCTTCCAGCCCTGAGGTTCTGTGCTTCAGTTGCAGCCCTGGGTCTGGACTGCAGAGACGGAGCCCTCCCTCTGAGCTCTCCTGGTCACTGAGAAGCCCAGGTTCTTTCTTGCACAAGGTCACATGGTTAAGAAGTAGCAGAAGTGGGATATGGGCGCAGCTTTCCTGCCTCCCAGGCCACGGCTTTTCACAGGGCCCCGCGCCATGCCCCTTGCACCCTGGGGAATGAAAGGAGCCAGGCCCACACCCTGCCGGGCTGGGGCCCAGACTGGGATGGAGGGGGGAGAATCGAGCACGGGGGCTGGAGGTTGATTCTCTGGCCTCTGCCTGTGTCTGTCACATCAAGTTCAAGTGATTCATACAGCAGCAGCTCCCAGGTCTGCCTGTTGTCACACCAGCCTTTCCCGGTTGCCATGGCAACATGATGCAAGCCACCCTGGCATCCCCAGCTTCAGGCTCCTCAGGGCAGTGTTGCCACTGGGAGGGGTGGAGGGTGGGGGGGAAGGGGTTGCTGTTTCTTCCTCCTCAGGGAGGCTGGCTCTGACAGCAGGAATGGCTCACAGCCCCTCCCTGCCTGAATCCACTTGGCATTTCTTTCCCACCATCTGGGCTGGAAGCTGGGGTGGGAGTGGGGGGTTGAGGGGGGGGTTGAATTTCCGTCCCTGGGCGGAATGGGGGTGGGGAGGGAAGGGACCAAGGCAGAGCAGATGGCTCCATCATGCCATGGAGATAGACCACTGGGACTGAGTCAGGAGGCTCCAGGTTCTAGTCTTGGATTTGCCACAGACTCAAAGGGGGACCCACCTTAGGCAAGTTCCTCCCCTTCTCTGGGCCTTGGTTTTCTCATCTCTAAAATGGGAAGTTTGGACAAGATGCTCCCTAAGGTCCTTTCCAGCAATGGCATTTTGTGATTCCAGAAAAAGGGCAGCTTGCTGTAGTATGAACGGCACTTGATTTGAAATCAGAGGAACTTGGTTCAAATCCCCCTAGCTGGCCGTGTGGCCTTGGGCAAATCACTTGACCTCTCTAGTCCTCAGAGTCCTCATTTGAAAAATAAGAGGGTTCCAACAGATGACCTCTGAGATCTCTTGCAGTTCTGGATCCTGAACCCTGAACCAGAAAGAAAAAAGATCTAACTCTGCTCTCGATTCTGCATGTGCCCTGGGCCAGTCTCTTGTCCACTCTGGGCCTCATCTGAACAGATAGTTAAATTCCTCAAAGGAACTGTTATTTCATGAATGTGGATGTTCCCTTTGCCTGTAAAAATCAGAGCCCCTCTTTATACATATATACAGATGAATACATATATCTCTGTGTGTGTGTGTGTGTGTGTGTGTGTGTGTGTGTGTGTGTGTGTAAAATGTCTCCATTGTGGACACTCCCTCCATGGACAGAGAGCAGAACATTTTAGCAGATGGTCCCATGGGTTGAGGGAGCCAAAAAGAATCATCACCTGGCGATGAGCCTTCCTCAGATGACAGACACTTTGTTAGTCTTGGCTAAGACCGGCTAGAGCTTGTGTCCCCTCGAATAGCCCCTGGGAACCCACAATGACTTTCATGGGAATCCATGAAGATCGTAGATTTACAGTCATCATTTCCAACCCCCTCCCCCGCTTTTTTACAAATCAAGAAACTGAGGCTCAGAGAAATTTGCCCAAGGTCACAAGATTCTTAAGTATCTGAGGAAGGATTCAAACCCAAATCTTCCTGCCGAGAAGTTCAGGGCTCTAGCCACTACACCATGCTGCCTCTCAAGAAGGTCTTTCATTCTTTTTCTTAGTGCCTCGTCTATAAAATGAGAATTCTAATTCCTGCCCTGCCCATTCAGTTTGACAGACACTGACTGAGCTGTGGCTTTGTTCAGAACTCTGGGTGGTAGTTCAGAGCAGAGACAGTAAGCTTGAGTAGATGGCAGGTGATGAGGTATAATTGGAAAAGAGATGAATTTGGAGTGAGAGGACCTTCAGCTCCCTTCCTGGCTCTTACCTATGTGACTTTGGGTAAGTCAATTAACCTCTTCCTGGGCCTCAGTTTCCCTGTCTGTAAGGTGAGGCTGAAGCACCAGATGATCTCTTTTCAGCGTCCCATGAGCAAAATTGAGATGTAAGCTGTAGTTGAAAAGCAGGGTGAAGCTCAGATGAGGCAGGGACATTAGCCACATTGTAGGAAGGCCAGCTAAAGGGCAATGGAGGCATTGAAGGGTCTCAAGCCCATGCCACAAGATGATGGATTGAAGAGTTTAGAATGGAGAAGAGAAGACAACGTAGGGCCTGGCACCCATGTTCAAGTACTTCAAAGTCTGGCATGGGGAAGGAACATTATACCTGTCCTGTTTGGCTCCAGAGGACAGGAGGAGAATGGAAGGCACATTCAGGCTCTATGGAATGGGAACTTCCCAACAATCTGAGGTGTGTAAAATTAGAATGGAAGGTCTGGGGTGGAAGTGGGTCCCCCTCACTAAGACAACTGTGGACAGAAGACGACTTGTTGGGGTCCAGACTGGACCTGATGGCCTCCCTGATCCCTTCTAGCTTTTAGGTTCTGGGATGCTGAGCTTGTGATTAGGGGCTAACCCCACTTCTTTCCTGGCCAGGCGTACGAGCTCTTCCTGTGCCCACTTTCACCTCCCAACTCTTCCCCCTTTCACAGATGGGGAAAACCAAGGTCCAGCTTCCATAGCCCAGACTAAAACCCAAGCATCCTAACTTTCAGTCTCCAGGCTCTCTGTTTTCTGGGGTCCTCAGCCAAAAAAGGGAACTGTCTGCCTGCCTCCCTCCCCCAACCCATCTGTAGAATCACAGAATGTTACAGCTGGAAGGGATGCTCAAGATTCCTCATTTTACAAATGAGGAGAGCAGAGAGGAGAAGGGCCTTCTCCAAGGTCACATAGCTAGTGAGTGGAAAAGAGAGGACTTGAACCCAGGTCTCCTGACTTGAAGTCTCCTAGTCCTGCTGTTATACCCAGTTTCCTCTCTTCTAACACTTCCTGTTCCTGCTGAGTGGAAGGCTGGTAACCAGCTGGGATCACTCACTTCAAGGCAGGACCTTGGATACAGAGATAGACTCTAAGCCTTGGGATACAACAAGGGCCCAGCAAATGGAGATAGTAAGTAGGGAACAGAGGGAGACATTACAGAACACTGGAGCTAGTGGAGAAGCTGGGGAACTGATGTGGTAGAGCAGAAAGGGCCCTATACTGACATTCAGGAGGCCTGGGTTTAAGTAGAAGCTGTATGACCTTGGGAAAGTCACTTGTCCTCTCTAGGCCTCAGTTTCCTCACTTGTAAAATGCATATAATAATGCCTGTCTCATAGGATTGTTGTGGTGGAAGTGCTTTGTAAACACAAAAGGCACTCATAGAAATTTGAGTTACCTTATCCGATGTGTTCATTTTACAGATGGGAAAATTGAGGCAGAGGTGCGGAGGACTCAGTAGTTCCTAAATCCAGTCCTGAGTCTTTTTATGGAGAGAATTTTCCAGCAACAGCTGGAAAGAAGTATCTACATGGCTTTGAACCTCAGCTGAAAAGACAGTTTCTGCTAATGAAGGATGGATGATTTTATTAGCCAACAATAGCTGTCTCCCTCACTCATCATTAGAAATCCCAGCCTCCCTTTCCCCAGCTGAGTGGTTATGGCCAGGGTCCCATTTGTTGCAGAGGGGCCGAAGGGCAGGGCAGGCTTGGATGGCTGGGGAGGCTGGGGCTTCAGCTAGAAATAGGGGAGACACTGAGACGAATCTCAGCCAATTGACCCTTTGAGCTCTCAGCCCTTCTATTTATCTCCAATCCCTGACCTCCCTTCCTTCTTTCTCCCCTGCCCTGCTCAGATCCCTGTGACTTAGTAGGGTTCTTGTGGGAGATGTGGGTGAGAGGTGTCCTGAGCTGAGAAGATTGGGAGAGAAGGAAAATATATGGTCCCTTAGCTCAGTCAGCCTCCAGAGAAGGCACGCCTGTGCCAGCCCTGAGAACGCTGTCCCTGCCATAGCCATGAGGTGGGAGAAAGTCCCACCATCCCTCCTGTGGCAATGTCTTCCACAGCCTTGCCACCGAGCCCTGTGGTCCACAGTGGAGAGGCTGTGTCTGACAGGCAGTGTGGGACATGGGCCCTGCGGGCCCCGTGGAGAGGGGCTTGGCACCGGCTCTGGCTCTGGTGAGGAGCACATGGTCCCAGCCTTCTGGTTGTTTACGCCGGGCAGGCAGTTCCTGCGTCATCCCTCATGCCTGGCTCAGGGAGCCAGTGCTGGGGGGTTCGGAAACATCTCTTCTTTCTTCCTCCTCCTCCTCACACGTGCTACCGACTCCCAGGGTTGGCACAGGCTGGCACAGGCTGGCACATGCATCGTGGCACAAGTCCAGCCTGGGAAGGGGGAGATCCAGATCCAGGAGGCCCTGGGAATCAGGAGGGTTTCTGAAACCCTGAGGAGAAGGAGCCTAAGCCCAGGGTAAGGCCTAGCGTCCTGATGGTCAGGGGTGCTAAAGGGAAAGGGGTTAGGACTGTGGTTAGGGGTTAGGATTAGGATTTCAGGCAGGTTTGTGGTGACAGCTGAAGAGCAGTGAGGTTTGGGGCTGGGACAGGTTATAATCAATGAAATTATGAGAAAAGAGGCCTGGTCTAAGAATTTGGTCCCAGATCTGCCACTGACTTGATGTGTGTGACCTTGGGCAAGTCACTGGCCTGCCTCTGAGTCTCTGCTTCTCTGACTATTATAGGAATCATAATCCCTACCAAAGCCTTCTCAGGGGAAGGAAGGGATTATCAGCATCTCATGAGATCAAGTCCATGAAAGTGTTCTGTGACTTCCAAGCGCTTCCCAGGCCTAGACCGAATGTGAGTGCTATGATCCCGGGAAGAAAGGGGAGCAGTTCTGCCCGTCTGGAAGGAAGGGAGGTGGCCATTTCAGGGGGCTGGGAGAGTTTCCCACCATGTGCCTGGGCTGCTGCTGCCATGACAACAGAATGGGGAGAGGGAACCCCTCACAGACAGCTGATCCCCTGAAAGAGGGGGGCTTCCCTGTCTCTGTTCTCCTGAGAACCTGTTCCCCTTCCCCATCTTCCATGACTAGAAAGGCAGGAGTGGTACCTAAGCTGCAGAGACCCTGAAGGGAACACTTGTCTCCCTTCAGAAACTCCTAGGTCCTGGCACCTATAATAATGACTGTCCTTTTCCTTCCCTCCCCTTTTTCTTTCATCATCTTCCCCTCTCTCTCCTCATCTCCCCCTGATATTCTTACATTTCTGGACAACCACATCCCCTCCCCCAACCCACCAAAGAAACGACACCTCTCCAACACAGGAAGAGAGAGGGAGGAGAGCCTAAGTGAGGTCCCTACCCCGGCCCCCACAGCTTGGGCACCACATTCTCCAGGCACTGTGGGTAATGGCATGAAAATAAACTAAGCCTAGGGTCCCAGACAGAGTTGGGAATCCTTCTGGACCTGCAGCTCTCTTGTAGCAGCTTCCAGGACTTTGCCAAACTCCCATTAGGAAAGGATGAATAAAGAGGCCGACTTTGGCCACTGGTCAACTGAAGTAACACCTGTCTCAGCCCAAGATCTTTCTGGCTGAAGGCACCCAGGATTTGAAACCTGGACTTGCCTTCTCTCTAAGACAGACTCCTATCAAAGCCCCATACACATGCCTACCACATCTGCAGTACAAATGTTCTAGTGAAAAAAAATCTTTCTAAATATTTACACTCATTTTTTGTGTATGTTTGTGTCCAAGGAGTAGGGGCTTGGCCCCTTTAAAAAACTTGCTTGTGTTATCCTCCAGGGATAGCCGTGAGTGAGGGAACTGGGACAACTAGGGTATACACAAAAACATTTGGAGTCATGGTGGGGGGGAGAAATGGGAAAAGAGAGGACAGAGAGGAAATGGGAGATAGATAGATAGATAGATAGATAGATAGATAGATAGATAGATAGATAGATATGTATACACACATGCATAGGTATGTGTATATATATATATATATTATGCAATATATAAATGCACAAATATAGGCACATAGATACACAATGTGTGTCACATATATTATGTGTGTATGTCTATATGTATCAGTCAATCAACATTTCTTTTTTTTTTAAGGCAATTGGGGTTAAGTGACTTGCCCAGGGTCACACAGCTAGTAAGTGTCAAGTGTTTGGTCTGAGGCTGGATTTGAACTCAGGTCCTCCTGATTTCAGAGCCGGTGCTCTATCCACTGTGCCACCTCGCTGCCCCAAACCAGCATTTCTTAAGTGTCTACTGTGTGCCAGGCATTGTGCTAAGCACTCGAGATACAAAGGAAGACATACAAAGACAGTATGTGTATGTGTTTACGTATATGAACACATTATAGAGAGTGACAGAGAGACAGAGACAGAAACAGTGAGAAACAGAGACAGAAAGAATGAGTGAGTGATAAATGGAGACACAGAAAAAACAATGTGAGAAGAGAGAGCTTACAGACAGCCTTGAGAGCAGGTGCAGAGGCTTGTGTTTGAGATTAGAAGAGAGAACTTAAGACCTGCCTAAGGACAATTACACTGAGTGAATTAGGGGTGGGGGGGCAGTATAAATGAGGTACTTAATATCTGTACTCTTAACTATCAACAAGCTAAAACAACACCTTTCACTTTCCTCTGCCTCTTTCCCATTACTCCCATCCCAGTCCAGGTTCTCATCCTTTCTCCAGGCAACTAGTGCACAATGGTCCCAACCAGTATTCTCATCTCCAGTTAAATTAAAAACCTCTTATTTCCAGAACACCATTATTGACAAAGGGGATACATAACAGGCCTTGTGAACAAGGAGTTCACAATATACACAAATTAACAAGATTCAAGGGAGATGACAGGAAAAGGAAGATCCAGGCTGGGTACTGGGTGACACACTTAAGACAAAAGAGATCTTTTGACTAAGATGATCAGGTTGGCACCAGAAGTGGGCTTTGAATGAAGGAGAGCAGTGGGGAAGACCCTTGTAGACTTGAGCAAAGGCTCAGAGATGAGGAAGGAGTAGGATGAGAACAGGAGCCAATAGTCCAGTTTTGCCAAAATGCAGACTCTGAGACAGGAAGTGGTATGAAGTAAGGCTGGGCAAAGAGGTTAGAACCAGATTTTGGATGGCCTTGAAAGCCACGATCAGGAGTTTATGATTTATTCAGTAGCCAGTGGGTTGTTGCTGAAGGTCTGAGGGGCAAAGGAATGATGCAGTGAGAGTAATGCCTTAGGATGTTTACCCAGGCAGTGGCTCAGTGGATGAAATGGAGAAGGGAGATACAGGAGGCTAGAAGCCCCAGCTGGGAGATTATTACAATAAGCCAAATAAGAAATGATGAGGGCCAGAGATAGAAGGGTGACTACAGTGTTCTAAGACTTTGAGAGCATAAATTTAAGAAATATTCCAGAAATGGAACGAATGAAGAGATAGATGTATGAATACACAGAGATCAGAGGTCATATACATACTGGCAATAAGTGAAGTCATGGGAGTAAATGAGATCATTAAAGAAAAGGGTAGAGATAGAAAAGGGCTGAGGACAGAGTCTTGGAAGACATTCATTTTTAAGGGGAGGTAGAATAAAAGAAAGAAGAGTGGTCTAATAGGTGGGAAAACAAGAGAATTCGGTGTGACAGAAATCAAGGTACAATAAGCTCATATGCCAGATGCCAGTCAGGATCCGAAAAGATCTTGACAGCCTAGAACTTTGGGCTAAAACTAATGAGAAGAAATTTAATAAGGATAAGTATATTACACTTGTCTTTTAAAAAATCAATTTCATTGTTATAACATGGGAGACACATGGTTAGGTGTTGTTCTCGAAGAGGAGAAATCAGTTTATCTGAAAAAGATCTGGGGGTTTTCATGCATTGCAAGTGCAACTTGACCTGACACTGTGATGTGGCAGCCAAAAATTAAAAAAAAAAAGCAATATTGGGCTGTATTACAAGAAGCATACCTTCTACCAATTAAGAGGTCATAACCCCTCCATACTCTGCCCTGGTCAGGACACATGGAGAATATTGAGTGCCACAGTTTGGAAAGGACATTGACTACCAGGATGCTGAAGGACCTTGCATCCACACAATGTGAAGTCAGCTTGAAAGACCTATGGTTGTTTACTTGGGAGAAGAGACATGGGGACATGTATTCAAGTATTTGAAAGGCTGTTAACAAAATAATTGAAACAGCTGTGAAATTATGCCCCAAAGAAGAGTCTCCTTTGCAGGCTCATCATCTATATCATCTCCACTAGCTATGTTTGTTCCCCAAGATTCTGTCTAGACCCTCCTCTCTTCTCCTTCTATTTTCTCACTCTTGATTCATGATATAATCTCAACTCAGATGACTCCTAGATCTACATATACAACTCCAGTCTCTCCCTTGAACCTCGGTTCTGCATCACCAATTGCCTATTGGACATTTCAAACGAGATGATCCAAAGACTTCTCCAACTCAACTGGTCCAAAACCATACTCATCCTTCCATCTAAACTCTCCCTTCTTTACTTTCCTCTTTCTGTCAAAAACTCCACCATGCTTCCTGACTCCAAGGATCATAATGTTGGTATTATCTTCAACAGTTTACTCTCCATCAGTCCACATATCCATTCAGTTGCCAAATCTTGCTGTTTCTACCTCTCATATTCAACACTCCCTCTACCCAAAACAGCCATTGCCTTAGTTCAGGCCCTCATCACCTCTTGCCCAAATTCTTCCAATAGCCTCCCTCCCTCAGCCCTTCACTACTCCACCTATCCTGTGCACTGTTGCCAGCGTTCTTTTCCTTAATGGGGATCTGAACATACCACTCCCCAACTGAACCAACTCCAGTGACTTCCCATTACCCTTAGGACCAAACATAGATTCCACTGTTTAGCTATTAAAGCCCTTTACAACCTGGCCCCAGTCTATCTTTCTGGCCTTATCGGATGTTAGTGTCCCTCCTGCACCCTGCAATCCAGGCAAACTGGCCTTCCCTTTGTTTTTTACACAAGAATCTCCATCTCCAAACTCCATGTCTTTACACTGGATGTCTCCCATGCCTGGAACGCTCTCCTTCTCCACCTCCATTTCAGAGAGTCCCTCTCTTCCTTTAAGATGGGCCCAAACACCATCTTCTACACGAAGCCTTTCCTGACCCTTCAGACTTGTTCCCCCAAACTGCTTTGTGTTAAGCTACTTCTATATATTCGTATTCATTTAGTCTTTAGTTATGTGGTGTCCATATATATATATATATGTATATATACATACCTCCCTTGTTATCATGTGTGCAAATAGGGATTGTTTCATTCTTTATATTGTTATCCTCATTACCTAGCACAGTGTCTGGCATACAGTAGGTGCTTAATGGACAATTGTGGATTGATTATTGATACATATATTGGGAAATGTAAAGAAAGTAAAAACAAAAATATATCAGGTTTTCTTTTTTAAAGAAAGTTTGCTTGACTCCAGAGGAAAGAACCAGAAGGAATGGAGGGGTGCTGCAAAGAGACAAGTTAATGCTTCATGTCAGGAAAAACTTCTTAACAATTAGACCTATCCAGAAGTGAGATGGCTTGTCTTGGGAGGCAGTAGGCTCCAGTCCGTCTTCAGGCAGGCTAAATGACCACTTGGCGTGTGTTTGGCTGGGGTGATTATTTTCTGGTAGAAAATAAATGGTCATGAAGGCCTTTTCCATATCCAAAACTCTGTGCTTTTGAAGGAGAGATTACCAAGAAATCAGACTATGTTAAAGGCCAAAGAAAATCCAAGGATAAAGACAAACAGGTTATTGGAGTCAGCGGCAGGAGGTCACAGGCAACCTTTGAGAGACCTGCTTCAGTAGAAAGGTGGAGACGGATGGAAGCCAGATTTCAAGGTGTTGAGGGATAAGTGGGAGGTAAGTCGTTTGGGGGCAGCAAGTGGAAACATCTTTCTGGATATCTGACAGTGAACTGGATTGGGAAATATAATAAGAGCTTGAGGTGATGGCAGAATTAAAGGAAGATTTTTTTTCTAATTTTAGGACAGAGGAAACCTGAATATCTGTTTGTAAGTACTGGGAAAGGAGTCGATAAAGAGAGAAAGTGTGAAGATTCAGGGAAGAAAGGCAATGACTCCTGGGGTAAGGTCCTGAAGGAGACCAGAAGGAATAGATCTAAAGTACAGCTATATACTTTGTCAAAAGGAGGATTGCCTCAGCCTCAGACTGGAGAGGAGGAGAGAAGAGTGAAAATATAGAGAGATCTGGAGGAGGGGAGAAAGGTAATTGAACGAGAGATTCAGGATGGGTGGCTTTGACCTCAGTAAAAAAGAAAAGAAGGTCATCAGCTGAGAGTTAGGGAGACTGTGGGGAGAGCGTAGGGCTTGAGAAGAGAAAAGGTATGGAGCAGCTGCTTGGAGAATGTCATAGAGAGTCCATTAGGGATGAATAAAAAGGCTGCTGTGCTCCAATTCAAACTGAATTGAAATTAGACACTATGAATTTGCAGGAGTGCCAGTCATCATGGTTTTGTCATTTCCTCCAGATAATGCTTTGCAATTTGGAAGCAGGAGCAGAGGAGGTGACGGTGGAAGCAATCCAAGTTTGGAGGTCAGCAAGGCAGGACCAGTGGAAGCTCAAGGGAGCCAGGGATTCAAGGGGAGAGATGAGAACACCGTTGAAATCGTTGACCAGGTCAAGACTGAATAGGCTGGCAAGTAAATGGTACAGTGGAAAGACTGCTAGTCTAGGAGCCAAAACCCAGCCCTCCCATTAGCTAACTGGACACATCATTTAACCTCCAGGTACCATCAGTAAAATGGAGTTGGATGAAATGACCTCTAACATCCCTTCCACCTGTAAGTCTTATTCAAGTCAATTAAATGAGTACTTCTTAAGTGCCTGCTATCTGCAGAGTACTGTGAATTTGGCAGGAGAGGATCTGGATCTTTGATTTTACCAGTGTGGGGAGCTCTTTGGGAGGGAACTCCCTCAACCAGAATGACAGATAGTTGCCTAGGGCACTGAGACTTTGAGTGATTTGCCCAGAGTTACATAAACAACCAGTGTTTTCCTGACTCTCCAAGTCTTCCTACCTCTCAGGCCAGCTCCCAATCAATTAAAAGCATTTATTAAATGCAAAGCTCTGTGCCAGGTAGTGGGGATACAGAAAAAAATGAAACAGCCCCCGCCCTTAAGAAGCTTCCATTCTGTTTACTACATTCCTGTCTCTCAGGCTCTGGGGGTACAAAGATATAGTCCCAGCCTTGCTCCTTATTAGAGGTGCCATCTCAAGCAAGCCATTTGATCTCAGTGGGCCTCATCTGTAAAACAAAAGTGTTAGTTAGACTAATTAAATACTAACTCCCTTCTAGTTCTAAAGCTGATGACCTCAAAATAGCAGAATAAGACAATTCAACACACAGGTCACCCCCAAAGTTCACAAAAGACAACCATTCTCCATGGAGGCTGTCATATGGGAAAGCAATTAGCCTCGTTGTTCCGCTTGGCCCCACAAGGCACAACAAAGGCCAATGGGTGGAAGCCATAGAGAGGCATATTTCTGTTCTTTATGAGGGAAGGCTTCCCAGCCACTATCGAAGCCACCCCAAAGTTATTGTTATAGCAGAGAGGATTCATATTTAGAAATAGGTTTATTTCAATGGTGTTGCCAATCTCTCCCATTTCAGAGATTCTGTTATCCTCTGGTCTCTGGCCCCAGATGTATCCTCTGCCCTACTCCATAGGCTGGGGGAAGGAGGGAGGGGGTGATGTATGCCCCCAATAGGCCTGTGGCGGACTCCTCCCCGCTGGAGCTGCAGAGCACCCCAGGGAGAGCAGCTGCTGAGATTGTGGGAGAATTCCTCCTGCTGCTGAATTTGTCAAACAATTGATTAGAGACAATGCAATTAATTATTCCTTGATGAAATGGTGGAAATTACCCTAGAAAATGAAGACTTCAGCAGCAGAATGTTGAATCCCCCTAATTATGCCATTTCTGTGAAAGAGACCAAAAAATGGAGGAGGAAGGAAGGGAAGTCTATTTTTAGACGGGGTCACCCCCCAGCGCTTCTGCCCATCTCCTCCTCCTGAGTTGGGCTGGGGCAGAAGGGACACTTAAGAACTGTGGTACCCATTAGGCTCACGTGCTGAGCTGGGGCCAGCTGGGCTGGGGTTCAAGGAATTAAGGAAGCCTGGAAAGAATCACTGGATTTGACGTTAGAGCCTTGCCTCTGCCACTTGCTAGCTAGGTGTGATCCCAGGCACCTCTCAGAACCTCACTTTCCTCACCTGTAAAATGGGATGATGATACTCATGCTGCCAGACTTGTTGTGAGGGTAAAGAGTACTTTATAATCCTTCAAGTACCATGCAAATAGGAACCACTATCACTGAGTAACTTAATTTATGCTATTGTCATTTTGTTATTATTGTTCAGGGAGGTCTGGCTCTTCGTGACCCCGTTTGGGGTTTTCTTGGCAAAGACACTGGAGTGGTTTGCCATTCCTTTCTCCAGATCATTTTACAGATGAGGAAACTGAGGCAAAGAGGGAGAAGTGACTTGCTCAGGGTCACACAGCTAATGTCTGAGGCTGGATTTGAACTCAGAAAGATAAGTCCACTGTGCCACCGAGCTGCCCCTATCAAACACCTACTATGGGCCGCGTCCCTTGCTCAGCAATGGGGCTACAAAGGTGAAGAATGACAGTCCCCATTGTGAAGAAGTTTAAAGTCTAGTGGGGAATATAGTAAGTCCACAAATCAATATGATACAAGTGTGATGGGGACAAAGGAGAGAGTCAGGCAAAGCACCCAAGGAAGATCTGAGGAGGCACAGGCCTCTTTCACTGGGGATCAGGGAAGCGTTCCCTAAGGAAACACCTAAGCTGGACTCTGAATTTAGGGAGAGAATTTCAACAATCAGGGGTGAGGAGGAAATACATTCCAGGTAAGGGGGATACACTCAAATGTGTAAAGGCAGGAGAAGATTGTGATAAAAGATCCCAGAGTTATCTATCGGGAACTGTCATAGGCCTCAGAGGCCATCTTGTCTACCTCCCCCCACTTTACAGATGAGGAAACTGAGGTACATGAACGACTTGTCCAACACAAGTAGGAAATATCAAAGGTGGGATTTGAACCCAGATTCTGTTACTCTAGACCCAGTGCTCTTTCCCCTGTGCCACACTGCCTTCTTCAATATTCCTGAAACATGAATCTGGTGGTGTCAAGTCTTTAATGACTCCTATTGCTTCTAGAGCAGCTGGGTGGCACCATGGGGTACCGAGCACTGGGCCTGCAGTCAGGAAGACATTTCCCCCGAGTTCAAATCTGGCCTCAGATCCTTACTAGCTGTGTGGCCCTGGGCAAGTCACTTCACCCTGTTTTCCTCAGTTACCTTATCTGTCCAATGAGCCGGAAAAGGAAATAGCAAACCGCTCCAGTATCTTTGCCAAGAAAACCCCAAACGAGGTCTGGAAGAGTTGGAGATGACTGAAACAACTTAGCAGCAGTATTGCTCCTAGAATAATCTGAGCTGGCTGACTTCAAGAATCTGAAAGATTGGCATGTGGAGGAGGGATTTCCCCTTATTCTGTCTGGCCCCAGGGCAGAACCAAATGAAATGGGTGGAAGATGCAAAAAGGGAAAGTTAGACACCATGGATGCAAAAACTTCCCAATCATCAGAGCTCTCCAGGGATGGAATGGGCTTCTGGGGTAGGTGGTGAGCTCCCCTTCAATGGGTGTTTTCAAGCAAAAGCTTCATAACCCCTTGACCGTGTGGTAAAGGGTATTCTTTGGGGATTATGGGTTGGACTAGACAGTGGCTGAGGTCCATCTCCTCCAGGCAAATTCTGCAATTCTGTAAAAGCACAATGAGGCTGGAGAAGTGTCCATAGTTCAATTTGGCTGGAAGGTAGAGAGCTTGGATAGTAATGTGAAATTAGATTGGAAAAGCTAGCTAGAGGAGCAGCTCGATGGTGCAGTGGATAGAGCACTAGCCCTGGATTCAGGAAAACCTGAGTTCAAATCTGGCTTCAGACACTTGACACTTACTTAGCTGTGTGACCCTGGGCAAGTCACTTCATCCCATTGCCTCGCAAAAAATAAATAAAAATAAATCTTTAAAAAAAGAAAAGCTAAATAGAGTCAAATTGGGAAGGATTTGGGTTTGAAAGGGCTTCAGAATTAATCTGATCCAACCCCTTCATTTTGCTGATGAAGAAACTAAGTCCCAGGGAGTTTACGTGATTGACTCACAGTCCCACAGATAGTGCCAGAGATGTGACAAGGAGCTTGTATTTTATCCCTGAGGCAATAGGAAGCAATAGAAGGTGTCTGACCTAGGGAGGAATACGGCCAGACCTTGTTTTAGTAGCTGGCCTTCCCAGTTCTGAGGTCAGTGCACATTTAGGGTTTGACCCAATTCCAAGCTCCTTCTTACCACCACTGCCCCCCACTACCTACTACTACTAATATACCCACTACTGACCCTTCTTTTTTAATTAAAATTTTATTTTTATTATGAACTTAGCAGCCATCATTAAACATGATTATTTCTGCATATAAGAAGGAGCAAAAAAGATTGGGTATTAAACTATAAACTTATGTTACATACAGTTTTGGATTTTTTAAGGCATGCACTCAATTTAACATGGTAGTCATAAGATACTATGGGGTATCCACTGACTATTCTTTTAGCAAGAGAGGCAGAGGCTGTGATGAAACTCCCCCATGACTAATTCTCCTCCAGTAGAGCCCTTCAGGGACTGGCTGTCCAATTGAGGCTCTTGGACTCCTCCTAACCATGGTCTCGGAGTGGAGCCTCCCCAAGGCCTTTGTCTCCAGGCAGTATCCTGAGGTTGGGCTGCCCCATCTATCCCAGAGGGCCAGCCATGCTTTCTTAGGGCTCTCCTGGGCATGGTGGACACAGGCCCCTTTGTTGACTTGTTTCTCTTCAAACTGTTGGCTTAAGCACAAGAGTCCAGAAGCTTAGTCTACCGATACTCCAAGCCCCAGGACTGACTAACCTTCTCTCTAATCATATCTCCACATTCCTTGATGTCTGGCTTTTCCTAACTCCTTGGGCTCCCTGTTGCCATGTCCAGACCCTCCCCTTGATACCGGCATCCCTTAGCAGTCCCTTTCCCTTTGATGTTCACTCTATTCCAATTTATCCCTCAATCCAGATCTTGGTGGCATTTATCTACCAGCCTCCTCCTTTTTCAAGGGGCTTTTTCTCGCATTTCTCTCTGTACCCCAACACCCCTCCCTTATATTGGGAGATTTCAACATACATATTGATATCTCTTCAAATACCCCAACCTCCTAGTTCTTCAAACTACTCAGTTCCCATGGCCTGCTTCCTCCCCTCCATCCAGGCTACAAGGTGGGATGTCACATCCTCCAATTAATAAGTCTTTATTATTACTGTATGTTAGGTGCTGGGTATACGAGTATGAAGAATGAAACCACCCCAATTTGGGATTAGATTACTTTTCTACAGTTTTACACTGTACCTTGGATCTTGACATGACCCCCAAGTATTCAACTTCCTTGGTCAATGTCACCAGGACTCTTTTACCCAATCCCAGCCTCCTGACCGTCTGTCTCTCCTGATGCCTTCATCCTCCTAAATCTGTTCTTCAACCTTAGCATGATCTCCAATACTTCTAGCCCTACTATTTTTCCAAGTCATTACCCATACACTGGCTTTACTTTCCTCTCTTCTCAATCTAAGAATCTTGTTGTTCCTTCTTCTACAACACCTCTCAACTACCTCCCCTTATCTCTACTAATACAGCCACCCCTCTAATTAACCTTTAGTTCACCAATTCAACACGGCACTGTCCTCTATTTTTTAATCCCTTGCTCCCTTGATCTATCAATGTTCAATACCTTATTTTCACTGAGTCATTTTTCAGTTGCATCCAACTCTTTATGACCCCATTTGGGGTTTTCTTAGCAAAGATAATGGAGTAGTTTGCCATTTCCTTCTCCAGCTCATTTTACAGATAAGGAAACTGAGACAAACATAGTTAAGTGACTTGTCTAGGGGCACACAGCTAATAAATGTCTGGAGTCTGGATTTGAAATCAGGAAGATGAGTCTTCCTGACTCCAGGGCTGGCAACTCTATCCACTGCACCACCTAGCTCACACCTTGCAATCTGACAACCCAGGATTACTCCCACCATCTACCTCCTTTGTTCCTACTCATGTGTTCCTGAATAGAGCTTGAGGAAGTCACCCAACCTTACTCGCTGGGTCCACCCCACATATATATCATCTAATCTCAACTATGCCCACCTTGAAGCAAAGCAATGTTTCTACTCCTCTGTAATTGATGATTTTCTGTCTGATCCTTCCAGAGGCTGTTCCAAATCTTCCCTTCTCTCTTCAATTCTCCCATGCCACCCCCTGCCTCACTCTCTCATTTGAAGACCTTTCCTTATACTTTACTGAAGAAAAATAGAGGCAATTAGTCGAGTACCCTCTTTTCCCCAACACTGTATTTATAACCCTTGGTCATAGTCCCCCATTCTTTCCTCCTTCACTTCAATCTCACGTGGACAGGTGGCCCTTCTCCTCTACCAGGCCAGCCCCTGTCCATGACAGGTTGATCTTGTTGCCTCCTTTCTGCTCCAGCACATTCCTCCTGCAATCATTCTCTCTAATATTCAATGTCTCCTTTCTTTCCCTGCAATCTGGCCCCCAACCTCCACACTCAACTAAAACTGCTTTCTCCAAAGTCACCCATAATCTAAGTGCCAAACCCCAGGATGGTTTTTTCCTTCAGTTCTCATTTTTCCTGACACCTCTGCAGCCTTTGACACTGTTGACTATCCTCTCCTCCTCCTAGATACTCTTTCTTCTCTGGGATTTTGTGACGTGATTTTCTCTTGTTTCTTCTTCTCCCTCTCTGACCACTCCCTCTCAGTCTACTTTGCTGGATCTTCGGCCATACCATGCCCCTCTAACAGTGGGTGTCCCCCAAGGGTCTGTCTTGGGGCCCTTTCCCTTTTCTCTCTACAGTCTTTCATTTGGTGACTTCATCAGCTCTTATAGATTTAATTATCATCTCTATGCAGATGAATCTAGACATTACTGCCAGCTAGCTTCTCCTAAGAAGGCCTCCAGGCTTCATAATGGGGCCATCATGGGCCCCCATACCCACCCCAACCTGACTCATCTCCTAGGGTAAGGGCTGCCATGTCTATAAATCCAGGCCCAGTCTCCTTCCCTGTCTCGCATCAACAACTAACAATTAGCGTATCAAACTTCCTAGAACTGGTCCTAGAACCACTTTTTTTTTCTTCTGGTACTTGTAATTGTTTAAAAACATGTTGATATGATTTGTTTTTATGTCCTTTTCATGTCTGAATATGTCCTTTTCCAGAATGTTACCCAGAGATTCATCCCTTGTCACCAAAAATAAAGAAAAGGGGAGGGGGAAGCAGTTCTGCAAAACCAAGCAATGCATCAGCTGAGTCTGGCAATGTATGCAGTGTTCTATCCCCATAGTCCCCTGACTCTGCAAAGAAGGAAGGGAGACGCATTTTCTTATCTCTTTTGGGGCAGCCTACTTAGTCATTATAATTATATAGCATTGAATTTCAATTTTAGTCTTCACATTTGCATCATTGCTATTGTGCATATTTCTTGCCTAGTTCTTCTTATTTCATTCAGCATCTGTTCATATAAATTCTCCCATGCTTTTCTCAAGTCTTTATATTCATCCTGTTTTATAGCATAGTAATTGAATGTAAATTCCATTACATTCATGTACCATAATTCTCTTAACCATTCTACAATCAGTGGGCATCTACTTTGTTTCCAACTCATTGCTACTGCAAAAATTACTGCTATAGTTAGCGTCAACAAGACTTTTCTTTCTGCCTTTGACCTCATTGGGATTTACACCTACTGTGGGGATCTCTGAGCCAATCAGAACAAGGTCAGGGGTCCCCCTTCCACATCATAGCCTCTGTGGTCCTTCCACTATCACAGATTGCATTCCCTCTGTGCCTTAGTAGATTGTTTCCTGAATTGCTATGAGCAAAATAAAAATTCACTCTCTGGCGTCCAACCTTCTGATAATGATGAACCTCCCAAATTTAGTCAGTCTGGTCCTTGAATGACAAACACATAAACTATTACCCGACCCATTCTCGAAGCCTTTCCACCTTGGGAAGACTTGCCTGAAATTGCAATCTATTGGCACAACTTTTGAGAAGCTCACTGTCCCCCATGACATGATAAGACAGAGGAGGAATTGGGCAGAGGAAAAACTTCTTTAAAACCCCTCATACGGCAGATGAAGAAGGTCTTTTTTCCCCATCGGAGGGCCAGCACCCTTGGATGGATTTGTGAAGCTGAGGAGCTGAGCAGGGCTCCCCTGGAAGAGGGGAGGGCGAGATGAAGTGGGAACTAAGAGGATTACAGAGTCCTTGTGAGCACCAAGCAGGAAGCTTCTGGCAGGTCCACTACCAGTACCCACTAATGGCACCGAGAAAGGAGGCAGAGGAAAGGAGCTGAGGAGGGACCTCCCAATTCTCTCTCTGTGTCTCTCTCTCAGTGCATGTGTCTTTCTCTGTTTCTGTCTGTCTCCTTTGCCCTCTCCCTCTTTCTCTCTCTGTGTCTCTCTCTGTCTCTCTGTCTCTGTCTCTCTCTCTGTCTTTCTCTGTCTTTCTCTGTCTGTCTGTCCATCTCTCTCTCTCTGTCTCTCTCTGTCTCTCTCTCTCTCTCACACACACACACATACCCCACACACATCTTAACCAGAGCCTCCACTCCTACAGATGCTCCAGAATGCCCACATAGTCATGAAGAGCTTTTCTGCACATACATGCTAATGGGTGCATACATAAGCACTCCTCCCCACACCACATGTGTGGACATATTCATGTATTAGCTGTGTGACCTTGGGCCAGTTGCTTACCTTCTCTGGGCCTCAGTTTTCTCCTTTATAAAATGAGAAAGTTATACCAGATGACTCCAGAGGTCCCTTCCAGCTCTGCAGTGCTAGGGTTCTGTCTGCTCTGGCCTCTGAGGGCATCGTGCTAGTCTGCTTTTTTTCCTTAACTGTCTTAAGAAAGTCCTTTCATCTCTCTGGGTCTCAGTTTCCAAAACCAACAAAGGACAGAAGGCAGGGGCGGTAGGCAGGGGATGCTTGAATCAAATGATCTCTGAGCTTCCTTCTAGCCTGAAATCCTGAGAACCTAAAAACTAGCCTCACTCATGAGCAGTGTGACCTTGGTCAAGTCTCTTCCCTTCTCTGGTCCTCAATTTCTCTATCCATAAAATACAGCAACTACATGAGATGGTTTCTGAACTCCCAATTGTAACGACTTTGCCCTCGACACTTCATGCCCCTGAATCGTTGTTGTCTTAGCCTTATTTTTCCTTTGACATTTCTTCCCCTCTCTGGGCCCGTTTTCCTTTCTTAAGCTGCTTCTGGCTCTAGCCACCCCGCCCTTGGGAGGCATGCCCCCATGTCTGCATCGTGCTGGCCTGCTATTTATTTCTAAGCTTTTTGCCTTGTCTAGAAAGTCTCTCCTCTTTGCTTCATGGTCCTCAGAAGGACAGATCTTGTGAAGGCTCTCAGGGAGGCCAGTCTCTGTTTGCCTCCCTCTTCCTGACTTCCTGGACCTCCAAGTCAGGCCTCTAAGGAGTTGGGCACCTGTGCTCCCCGCCCCTCCCACTCTGCTCCTGCCTCCTCTCCCCACCTCTATCCTTAGCCTGCCCATCAGCTCCTTTGTGAACTGGTCTCACCCCACCTGGATGTAAGCTCCTCGAGGGCAGGGCCTGTCTTTCCTTTTGTTTGCACTTGTATCCACAGAGTTTAATATAGGGCTTAGTCCATTTATTCTTGCTCAGTCATTTCATTTGTGTCTGACTTTCTTAGCAGAGATACTGGAGTGGTTTGCCATCTCCTTCTCCAATTCATTTTATAGATGAGGAAACCGAGGCAAACAAGAATAAGTGACTTACCCAGGGTCACACAGCTAGTTAGTGTCTGAGGCCAGATTTGAACTCATGAAGATGAGTCTTCCTGACTCTAGGCCTGGTGCTTTATCTGCTACAGCCCTGGACTGCCCTGGTACATAGTAGGTGCTTCATAAATGCATATTTCCTTCCTTCCTTCTAAGGTCTCTTCCAGCTCTGAAGTTCTATTCTGTTCACCTGGTTTCTCTTGAGTGTTAATAAAGGTCCACTCCTTAAGGTTCATTGTCCCCAGAAATGCAGGTGGGGTTCCTGGGCCAGAGCCCCCGCTGACCTTTCTCTGCACTCCACTCTACCCCAACCCTGTGGCCCTTGCTCCCCCTGCCCCACCCCTGCCCACTCGGTGGGATTATCTGGCTGGAGCAGGAGGGTGAGAGGAGTGGGTTTGGGTGTGTGGGCAGCTGCTCCATGCCCGGTGCCGGTAACTTGGAAATATGCCCCTCCCTTCCCTTCCCTTTTCTTCCCTCCCTTTCCCGGAGGCTGCAACACCTGCCTACAGCCACCCCAGTCAAAAGCTCTAGCCTCCTGCCAGCCCATTAGGCGCCTAGCCAAGGCTGGAACGGAGCCCGAGGCGGAGCTGGAGCCAGAAATGGAGAAGGACCAGGAGCTGGGCACCTTGGCTGCCCACCCTGAAGCATGGGTTCAGGCCTCAGGAAGTATTGAGTCAGAGACAGCATAGAACAGTAGAAAGAACCCTGGACCCAGAGCCAGGAGACCTGGGTGCAAATCCCAACTCTGTCACTTACCAGTATGACCTTAAGCAAGATCTTTCTCCTCTCTGCACCTCAGTTTCCCCCTCTGTAAATTAAGGAGGGTGAGACACTTCTAGCTGTAAGATTCTATGACTCCCTCTGCCCCTAGAAGTCTTTCTCTCCCCCTGCCCCACTCCAGGTTTCTTACCCTGTCTCTTCCTGTCTCCAAGCCTCAGTTTCCCTCTCTGTAAATTCAGGAAATTGTGATCCTTTCAGCTGTAAGATTCTATGATTCCCTCTGCCCCTAGAAAGCCTTTTTTCTCTCTGCCCCCCCACCAGTTTTCTTACCCTGCCTCTTCCTTTCTCTGAGCCTCAGTTTCTCCTATTGTGAAATAATAAGTTTAAACTAGATGAGTTATGAGGCTATTGTAAGTCCTCTGATTCATCATTCTATTACTCCCTACCTCAACAAGCTACTCTTCTATCACTTACCTGGCCTCCGCTGGTCTCTCTGCCTGTCCCTCTCTGTCCGTGTAGCCAGGTGCTTGTCTCTCTGCCTGCCTGCCTGCCTGCCTGGGGGATCTGATCCAGGTTCCTCTGTACCCCACCAGGCTCAGGGTAGGGAAATGGAGGGAAAGGAGGTGTTTGGCATTTAACCTGCTCTCCATGGGCTTTCCTGGCCCTGGTCCAATCCCTCTGACTAAGGTGGGAGGGGAAAGGCAGGGGCTAATGAGCGATGGGGATCATTTCACAGAAGGAATCAAAGACTCTAGGATTCAGAAGGGGCTCGAGATCTTCCAGTATAAAGCTTTCATTTTATGAATGAAGAGAGAGGCTAAATAATTTGCCTAAGGTCAAAATGGTTTTCCAGAGTCAAAGACAGATCTTCTGACAATGTCGCCGTAATTTTTTTCTTTTTCCTACTACCTGCAAGTTGAGTTGATACTTGCTTCCTCAAGGGGATTTATCTTTGGCAGAGGCAGAGGTGGGAAGTGAGAAGTGGGCAGCCAAAGCCCAATTTAGCACCGGGGAACCTAGGCCTATATCCCTCCATCCCCAAGGAGACCTGCATTTTACCCTGAGCAGTGGGCATGGGTAGCAGCAGGGGCTGAAAAGTGAGGAAATAGCAGGCAGGTCTGAGATGAAGGAGCTTTTTTCTGGGGGATGGGGGTGGGATTCCAGGGGCTCCTCATGCCTGCTCCGGTCCTCTGCGGTGCTTCCACAGTGGTACTCAAAGGAATCAGGCCCAGACAATGCTGAGGGTGGCAGGGGCTCCCGGCCGAGGCTCCAGGAGCAGCTGTGGGGAATAGCATTGCCAGCCAGCCTCCCCCCAAGAAGGCCCCTATGCTTGCTGGTGGGGCTGTCCCTGGCTCCCACGCCCAGGCTGACTCATCTCCTGGGACAGGGGCTGCCAGTGTATCATGCCAACAGTGCCCCTCCCTTCCTCGCCCGTGCAGGAGGGACCACTGGAGCCTGGGTGCCTACTGCCTGGCGCTCCTAAGCAGGGGCCCTGCAGATGGGAACAGGGGAAGAAACAGCTGCTAGCAGCTGGCCCGGAGGACAGAGAGGAGGCTGGCTTGAGTCCACAGGAGCCGCAGTGCAGGAGTTTCAGACCAGGCACTCACTGCTGTTGAGAAACAACCCAGGGCCAAGAGGGGAAGAAAGCAGGATCTTTAACCTCTTCTTACCCAGAGACTACCTTGAACTAATTCAGCGGGGCAGAGGGATGGGCACAGGGACAGCCTCCTTTGTCTACTACTTGAATAACCTTGAGTAAGTTACTTAACCTCTCTGGAGTTTAAAATGAGGGGGTGGGCTAGATGGCCACATAGTATGATAGAATGAACTCAGAGGACCCGGGTTCAAACTCACCTCTGATGCTTACTACTTTTGTGACCTTGAGCAAGTCATTGAACTACCCTTTGTAGTTCCCTTACCTGTTAAATGAGGGACTGGACTAAATGGCCTTCCAACTCTTGAGCTCTGATCCTATGACTAGAGAACCTTAAGGTCCCTTCCAGTCCCAACCTATGACCCTGTGACCTCTAAGCTTCCCTCTAGCTTTAAATCTCTCTCTCTCTCTCTCTCTTTTTTTTTTTTTTTGGCTAGGCAATGCAGTTAAGTGACTTGCCCAGGGTCACACAGTCAGTTCAGTGTCAAGTGTCTGAGGCCAGATTTGAACTCAGGTCCTCCTGACTCCAGTGCGGGTGTTCTATCCACTGCGCCACCTAGTTACCCCTAGCTTTAAATCTCATGACCCTTCTCTTCCCCTCCAGCTCTTAACCTCTCCAACTAGAATTTGTCCCTGCCTCTATCTTCCCCAGTCATCACGTCTGATGTTTCCATCTATTGCCAATCAACAATCAGTTATTAAGTGCCTATTACTACTGTGATGAGTGCTAAGAATATAAATACAGGGAGCAAAACAATCTCTACTTAGAAGGAACTTATATTTAATCCTTACAATGGCCTTATGAGGTAGGTGCTATTGGTGTTATAATCCCCCTTTCACAGATGACAAAACTGAGGCTAAGAAAGTGACTTCCTCAAGATCACACACCTAGGAAGTGTCCGAAGCAGTAATCAAAAATCAGGAAGAGAGAGAGATAGGAGCCAGGTGTCAGAGAAGACTAGTACCTCTGGTGTTGGGGTTTGCCGAGCCCTTTTCAGAGCTGCTTTCCACCTTTGGTGTCCACCTACCAATCAGCTTTCACCTGCCGCTCCAAGAAGCTATAGCCTGTGCAGCTGCCACACCCCAGCAAACAGTTTCGGCAGACAGGTTACATCAGGCTAAGGGTAACTAGGGGCCTCAAACCCATCTGGGTGTTAGGGGGAATGTCCACCCCAAGCATGCAAAGCCTTCTCCTAGCAGAATGAGGGGATGAGAACAGTTTGTTCCCGTGGTCATGAAGGCAGCTGAAGCAGGTGCTGTGGAGCATTTTGAGCTTTGTCAAGGTCATCTGCTGCAGCCCAGGGCATCGCCAGTCATCTTGACCATTGTCTTGCCACTGGACTCTGAAGACCCTGAGGCTGATGACTTTGAACAACTCTGCAGTCACTTAAATCTAATTTATGCTCAAGTCCAAAGACATTACCCGTACCATTCTACCATTTTGACCTATCTCAAAGTTCTGTGGTGCCATGCAAGCGGCAAAGTAGCAGGTGTGGATGCACTAGGATCTGTAGTCACAACCCTGCACACAGGTGGCCCAGTCCATAGGATCGTCTTCCCACTGGACTGAAGCAGCAGTGAGATTTGGCAGTCCCCTGGGCTCTGAGCAGCCTTTTTAAAAGACTGCACTGCTCTACTTCTAGTATGGGGAAGAATCATGGAAGAAGTGCCCTGAAAATTGTTGGCTTCACCCAATCCTGGCCTGGTTACCATAGCAGGTAGAGATCCCACCCTGAGGTCAAAACATAAAAAAATACAAACTTTTGCTAAGATGATCCCACTCACTATTGGTACATGGGAGGAAGGGAGTGAGGGAGAGACAGAGAGAGAGAGAGAGAGAGAGAGAGAGAGAGAGAGAGAGAGAGAGAGAGAGAGAGAGATGATGGATAGGTAGATATGTAGGTGGATAGATAGATAAATGGATGAATGGATGGATGGATGGAAGGATGGATGAGTAGGTAGATAAATAAATGGATAACTAGACAGGTAGATGGATAGGTAGATAGATGGATAGATAGATAGATAGTGATAGATTGATAGATGGATAGATAGATAAATGGATGGAAGGGTAGATATGTGAATGGATAGATAGATAAATGGATGGATGAATGGGTAGATAGACGGACAGACAGACAGACAGACAGACAGATAGATAGATAGATAGATAGATAGATAGATAGATAGATAGATAGATAAATGGGTAGGTGAATGGGTAGATATATGGATGGATGGATGGATGGATGGATGGATGGATGGATGGATGGATGGATGATGGATGGATGGATGGATAAATGGATAAATAGGTAGGTAAGTGGAAAGATGTATAAATAAATGGAGAGATGGATGGAGAGAGAGAGAAAGAGAGACAGAGAATCTTTTACTCTGTGCTACTTCCTCTTCCTCACATTGCTGGGTTCTGGTGACCAAGACTTGCACTAGCTGGCCATCCAACTATCCATACAACCCCCTCATTTTACAGATGAAGAAACTGAGGCTCCATGAAGTCATACAGGCAGTAAGTACCAGAGTCAGGAAGGACACTGGCAAGCTGGAGATCAACCAGAGGAGGGCAGCCAGGGTGCTAAAGTGCCTCAACATCATGTCATACAAGGATCTGCTGAAGGTGCTAGGGACATTTAGTCTAGAGAAGACTCTGGGAAGACAGAATTGCTGAATTCAAGTATTTGAAGGATTATTGAACCCAAATCCTCTGACTCCAGGGCAAGTGCTTTTTCTATTATCTTATTCCAGGTCCTTGGCTAAGACTACTCCCATAACCACACACACACACACACACACACACACACACACACACACACACACACACACAAACACACACACTCGTACCCCTCACCCTAGCCTTTGGAGGCAGCTAGGTGGCTCAGTGGATAGAGCACAAGACCTGGAATCAGAAAGACTCATCTTCAAGAGTTCAAATCTGGCCTCAGACATTTACTAGCTGAGTAATCCTGAACGAGTCACTGAACCCTGTTTGCCTCAGTTTCCTCATCTGTAAAATGAGCTGGAGAAGGAAATGACGAACCACTCCTGTGTCTTTGCCAAGAAAACCCCAAATGGGGTCATGAAGAGTCAGGCACAACTGAAGAACAACAAGCCTTAGAAATAGTTCCCTGAAGCCATTGATACCAGCCTAACTGAGCTCAGGTCCCAGAGGGCCATGCACATTATAATCAGTCGCCTCGTGACCATCCTGCCCACTCCTTCCAAGCCATGTGGGCCTAGAGTGGCTGTAGCTTATGGTACCATGCTTAAGGCATGGGACCCTTCCAAGCTGGGTGACCTTTCTCTGAGTCTCAATTTCAACCTCACTAAGATAGGGGTAGTCACACTTGTGCTACTTACCTCACATAGCAGGGGTGAAGCCCCACTTTATGAACCTTGACTCCTTAGATAAATTGGAGCCAACCTTTTTTATCATGTGTTCTTAATCACAGGCTGTTAGGACTAGAAAGGACCTCAATGGCCATCTAGTCCGACCTGTGCCTGAGCAAGAATTATCTCTAAGGTGGAGCACCAGTAGGGCAGACTATTGTATACAGGAGGAGGAAGAACAAGCATTCATTAAGCACCTACTATGTGCCAAGCACTGTGCTAAGTGCTTTTCAAATGTTCTCTCATTTGATAATGAATTGGACAGTTAGACTTTTCTATATTTTTGTTTATTTTTCCTTGAAATAAGGGAGGGCTCATTCTGGAGGGTGGTGGTGGGAGATAAAGACAAATGGCAGTAATAGGACCTATTTTTTTTTTAAAATGATTCTTTTTATGACATACCTCTACAAGCAGCCTTCCCTTGAAGGCTTCCAGTGAAGGGAAACCTGTGGTCTCTTGACACAGCCCACCCCACTTTGGGACAGCTTTCATTAGAAGGAAATTTGCCTCTCTGCAACTTTCAATCCTACAAGCATTTGTTAAGCACCTACTATGTGTAAGCCATTGTTCTAGGGGCTGGGGATACAAAGAGAAAACAATAAATAGCCCCTATCTTCAAGGATCTTACATTCTAGTGATGGGCACAACCTGTAAATAGGTGAATGTGTACATGATTATTTGAGGAGAAGGAAGAGAGCACTAGACTGATAGATGATGGCTAAGTGATGCTTGAAAGAGATATAACTAGATGGACAGATGTTAGAAAGAGATAGAGATAGGTAGGTAGATGGATAGATTAAATGGATGGATATGTGGGTAGATATATGGATGGATGGATAGAGAGATGGATAGGTAAATGGATGGATGGGTAGGTGGATATGTGGGTAGGTGGATATGTGGATAGATAGATAGATAGATAGATAGATAGATAGATAGATAGATAGATAGATAGATAGGATGGATAGATGGATGGATGGATAGATAGATAGATGGATAGATGGATGGATAGGTGGAGGGACAGATGGACAGATAGATGGATAGATGGGTGGATGGGTGGATCGATGGATGGATGGATGGGTGGATGGATGGATGGATGGATGGATGGATAGATGGGTGGATGGATGGATGGATGGATGGATGGATGGATGGCTGGATGGATGGGTCAACATAAGAATGGATAGATAGATATAAATAGGTAGACAGATTGATAAAAGCATCTATTGATGCTTAAGTACCAGTACTGTACTAAGAGCAAATGCAAGCAAGCAAGATAGTCTCTGCCCTCAGGGAACTTACATTCTAACAGGGGAAGACAACACATGGGAGGGCGTTGAAAAACAAATTTGGGGGTAGAAAGTACAAGATGTAGAGGCCTAAGCCCCAGGAGGATAAAGCAAAAGCTCAACTGTCAGGGCTAGGGGACCCAGAAGTGAAGTCTAAGATTCTACTTGGAGAGGGTGAGAATGATGGCCAAAGAGAATGACGAGGGGATCACTTCCAGAAGCTTCAAGGGGGACATGTGTTCTGGGCCTTGGCAGAAGCTAGAGATTCTAAATGTATTTGCACAGTGCAAAACATCTGTATTATCAAAATGTTGGAATGTTTTCCTTACCATTGGATGACCTTGAATCAACACTCAATCTCTTTAGGAAGGATGAAAGGAAGGAAACAAACATTTATTAAGTGCCTGCTATGTGCCAGGTACTTTGCTAAGTGCTTTATGAAGATCTCCTTAGTTGATCCTCACAACAACCCTGGGAGGCAAATGTCATTATTACCTCCACTTTACAGTTGAGGAAACTGAGGCAGACAATGGTTAAGTGACTTACCCAGGGTCACACAACTAGTAAGTGTCTGAGAGCAGATTTGAATTCAGGTCTTCCTAACCATAAACCCAGCATTCTATCCACTGTACCACCTAGGCTTTACTTTCCTCATTAAACCAAATCAATCAGCATTTATTAAGGGTTTGCTATGTGCCAGAGTAGTGTGCTACATTTTGGGAAGATACTAAAGCTAAAAAGGATATGTTTCTGTATTTACGTATTTTGCAGGTTAGTGGAGAGAAAAGACACAAATCCTTTTGTATTCACTTCTATATTTTTTGGTTTTCTTCAGTACATTTAAAAATGTTTTATTGATGCTCTTTTTTGCGTGTTTATTACTGTCCACTAAATTTAATACATATAAGCTTATTCCAAAAACAAACAAACAAAAAAATAAGCTAGAGATTTTAAGAAGTGGAGGAGGGGATGCATTCCAGGCATAGAGGACGTGTCACCTGTAGAAAGGCAAAGAAATGAAAGAGGCAGGGAGGCGAGAAAGAAGGGAGGGAGGGAGAAAGAGGAAGTATGCTGAGTTTAGAGAAGAGTAGGTTAAGTCAGTTGGTCTAGAATATACAGTGTGTGAAAAGGAATGACGTGAATAAGCCCAGAAAGACAAGCTGGCATCAGATTGTGAGGGGCTTTAAATGCCAAGCAGAGGAGAATGATTTTTGTCCCAGAGGTAATAAGGAGCCAGCAAAGGCCCTTGAGCAGATAAGTGAGGTGGCCAGGCTTGTGCTTGAGGAAGATTCCTTTGGCTGCTGCATGGGAGAAGGGATACTGGAAATCAGGAGTCTAACAACAAGGCTGTAGCCATGATCAAGGGAAAAGTTGTTACTCTGAGCTAGGGGAGTGTCTACACAAGAAAAGTGAGGAAGGTAGATGTAAGACTTGTGGAGGAAGAATAGCCGTGACTCCAGATTCTTCCCTCTAGGACCAAGCAGAGCAAGTCTATCCTTCTTTTATGTGAGTCCTTACTTAAAATCAATAATCCCGCACCCTTACCACCCGTCCCAAGCCTTCTCTTCTCCAGGCTACCCATCCATTCCCCAATCCAAGGCCAAGCCAAAGGCCCAAGCAGCTCCCCAGCCTCTGCAGGCTGACATATGGTGCGAGGGATTCCACTGCCAACCGCTAGCAGTCATGCAAGCAGGGTAGGGCAGGGCATCAGGAAGCACTTGTGTCCCCAGAGACCCTTAGTTATCTGCTCCAGGTTTGGGAGTGTGGGGGAATCCTGCCCATCTGCCTGTTAGGTGTATCTGGGGCAGGTTAGGTGGAAGCCGGGACTGGGGAAGGCCAAGGATCAGTTAGGCCCTGGTCTCCAGGAAACCTGTCACAGGGCCCTAACTTAGGATGGGGTGATAGCAGAGCAGCCTGAAGACCACCTGCAGGGACTGCTGAGCTAATGGAACAGGCACAATACTATAATGCTCAGAATATATGCCCTCCCTCTTCACCTCAGCCTCTTAGGATACCTGGTTTGGGCCACTGACAATAATAACAATAACAACTAACATTCACGTAGCACTTAATATGTACCAGGCACTTTACAATTATTATTTCATTCTATCCTCATGACCGTGGGTGGTAGGTGTATTATTTTCTCCATTTTACAGACGAGGAAACTGAAGCAAACAGAAGTTAAGTGACTTGCTCAGGGTCACACACCTCGTCTGAGGCCAGATTTGAACTCAGGTGTTTCTGAATCCAGGCCCTGAGCACTATCCTCTGTACCACCTGCTGCCACAAGGCGTTTCCAGACCCCCCCCCCACCAGATATTTATCTCCTTCCACCCCTTCCCCATCACCTTGTATCAGTTTTGTATACATTTCTATGGGTATATATTTTCTCCCCCAGGTAAGCTCTAAAAAGGCCGAAACTTTTCATTGTTTGTCTTTATATACCCATGTGTTAGCACAGGCCAGGGCATGAAGGAGTGCTTGTGGAGTGATGGATTACATGAAGTCTTCTGTGTTGTTCCCTTTGTGAGCATGCATACGTGTGTATGTACATACAGGCCGTGTGATCTGTGTTTGCATCAGTGGGGTACCTGCCAACACTGATTGATAACACATGTTTGCTGTGTTCCTGCGTTGAGGTGCACGCGCGTGCGCGCGTGTGTATGTGTATATCTGTGTGTCTGTGTGTCTGTGTGTGTGTCTGTGTAGATGATTCTACAAACATGTGTAATAAAGCAGAAACCTGTGTGTGTGTGTCTAACAGCATCCGTACGTCTATCTGCAAGTATATGTCACTGTGTCCATGTGCTCTGTGTGTCTGCTTCTGTGAGAGTCCCTGTGTATCTGTCTGCATCTCCACGTGTGCCAGAGCACCGAAGCATGTGAATTTGTGCTCCTTACAAGGGGAGGCTGGGGAAGAGGGGAGGGGGGCATGAGGGGCTGTCAATGGCCAGCACAGGGAGGCTGAGACCCAGTGTGGGTGCCCAGCAGGAGCCTGGCATTTGCTGGTGAATCAAAGAGATGACATCAAAGGGATGGGGGAGTGAAGGGGGCTGCCTTCAGGAAAAGGGAACCACTGTAGCTCTCGCCCCTCCCACACTCCACACTGACCCCAAAGGAGAAGAAGAGAAATTTCAGGACAGACTGAGGAAGGGCAGCGTCCAGCACGCACACACGCAATCGACATTCCCACACCCTTTTGGCTGCAGTCAGTGACTCCTTGATGTCACCAACGTCCCCTCGTCCCCACTCAGGGCTTCGAGCGCCAAGCTCCCTCTTCCAGGCCCCAACCCTGGACCTCAGCCCGACTCCTTTGCTTCTCTCCAGAATCTTCCTCCTTGTGAGAGGACACAGAATGGAACCTGAGAGCTGGAAGGGAAGAAGGTGAAGCCCATCTATCCAATCTTCTGCCCATTGAGGCGAAATGAAAAGAAGAATGGATTTAAATGCAGAGCACCTGGGCTTCCGTTTTGGCTCCACATACCTGTGTGACCTTGGGCAAACTGCCTTCCCTCTCTGGGCTTGCTTTATTCATCAGTTAAATGAAGGTGTTGGACTCAGTCTCTAAGGTTCCTTCCAACTCTGAATTCTATGATCTCATCTCAACTCTTCCAGGTCCCCTCCCATTTTGTAGATGGAAAAGTAGTTTCACCTTAGGGGCCTCTTCTCTAATAATCATCTCTATGATTAGTCTTGTCCCCAGTGAGGGTTTCCCCTGGGAGTATCAGGATCTGGCCAGTGTCTCTCCCAGCAAAGGCCTTCAGCTCCTCTGCAAGCATTCAGGCTAACAAGGCATTGGATACCGGATAGGTTTTATTTAACCTGGGTGGGTGGGGGGACAAAGAAGAGACTCATACCTGAGCCCCTCAGTACAGAAAACTTTCTTCTCCTTTCCCCAAAGATATTAAGTAGCCTTTCCCCCTTCCCCCAGGACTGGTCCCACCTTCCTTCTGGATCCCTACAACCCACGTGATTAAAAGTACCATCAAAAGAATGGGTCTGGGGTGCTCCATGTGGACTGCAAATTTCTGATCCTTCTTCTCCTTTGGGTCCCCCAGACGGTGCAGCCTGCAGGCTTCTCTCTAGGACCCAGTAACGCTGAATTTCTCCATTTCCTCTGGTTTGAGTTCTTAAGGAATGTCATAAAACCTGGAGTGGAAGAATCCAAGCCTCCCAGAGCTGGGAGCCCCGCCCCTTCCCTGAGGTCATCTAGTTCAAGCCACCCCAGAGTCCTTGTCGCCACACCTTCAAGAAGTGGTCATCCTGCCCTTGTTTGAATGCATCTGTTGAAGGGGAGCCCACTGTCTCCCAATGCAGCCTATTCGTTTTTGTGAGTGATTTAATACTTAGGAAGGTTCCCTCTGTATCAAACTTAAAACTGCCTCTCTACAATTCCTTTTTCTCACTCCTGAACCCTTAATTCTGCCCTTTAGGGCCAAGCAGAATAAGTCTAACCTTTCTTCCACCAATAGCCTTTTTTTTTTTTTGGAGGCAATGGGGTTAAGTGACTTGCCCAGGGTCACACAGCTAGTGAGTATCATGTGTCTGAGGTCAGATTTGAACTCAGGTTCTTCTGACTCCAGGGCCACTGCTCTATACCAATAGCCTTTTAAATACTTGAAGATGGGCTAATCTGGGCCTGCCCCTCTACACCCACCTCAGTGTTCCATTCTTTAAGCTAAACCTCTCCAATTCTTTTGGCTAATCTTTGCATGGTATGGTAGGCCTTTCATCCTCCTGCTATCCTCCTCTGATGGGTCTCCCAGCACACTAATGTCTCCTAAACTGTGACCCCCAGAGCTGAGCACAATACTCCAGATACGGTCTGACTAAAGCTGAGTATTTCCCCATACGGACGATGCCTCCCAATGCCCTCCCATATGTCTAGAGCCTCTCCTCCATATCTGTGTCCTGCCCCTCCCAGAACCTGGCAGCTCCCCTCAGATCCCTGGGTCCCTCCTTCTAGGGCTGTTCTTGACTGGCTCTCCAGGAGACCTGTTCCATCCAGGTCAGCTGGGAGACCCAGAGAAGTATCCGAGTCATTAGGGGTCAGACAGCATGGTTTGAGAAAGGACTCCCCCAATCCTTCCTCCTTTACCATCACAACCACAAGAGACCTCCAGGAGCCCTGGAGGGGTGGGGCTGGGGTAGGGGGATGGAGCAGGCTGGGCCTAGGGCTGGGCTCTCCTAGCAACAGGTCTCCTGGGGAAGCCCTGTCTACAGAGGAGCCCTGGGGGAAGCCCACAGCCTGATCAAGTCAGTGTTGGGGGCAGGGAGGTGGAGGAAGCACAGAGCCAGCTGTCTAGCTGTGGGAGGAAGGGAAGGCAGAGAATATCCATGCTGGTGAAAGGCTGGGGTGGGGGTCCCTTATGGTCACACCCCTGCCTCAATCCCTTTCCCTTATAAGATAGGGGATGAAGAAATCTGCATCCTGTCTTTCTTTTCAAGAAGACAAGGTCTATCTCAAAGGGAACACCTGCTAGAGGTAATTACCCTGGAAACTCAACAAACCCTAAATCCTTCAATCCTGAGTCGTCATGCATGAATGAACTCTGGCCTCGAAGTCAGCAGACCCGGGTTCTATTCCAGGCTCAGCTGCTAATGATGCAGTCCTCCCCACCCCCTCCCCCTCCCAAGTCCTTTCTCCCTGGGTCTCCTCTGTAAAAGAAAGGGGCTTAGGTAGATCATATCAATTAGTAATGATAACGATTAGTAATAATCATTTATATTTATATTGTACCTTACAGTTTGCAAACTCCTTTACATCATCCATTATCTCGTCTGGTCTCTAAGGCCCTTTCTAGCTGTAACATCCTGAGTTTTTGAAGCTCAGGTATAGAATATGAGCAGTAGAGAATATCCCAGAGTTTAGAATAGGCCCTGGGTTCGAATTCAGACTTAGCCATTTACAAGTAGGTGTCATTGGGCAAAACACTTCACCTTTCCAAGCCTCAATGTTCTCACCTCTGAAAAAGGGATAAACTTTTACCACCTACTTCATGGGGTTGTTATGAGGGGAGAGCTTTCTAAGTCTGAAGACCCTATAGCTCAATTCTGCTATTATTAGATTATGGTATCACCAGTTACTAACCATGTGACCTAGGCAAGGGACTTCCACTGTCAGGTCCACCCAGAAATCTTTTAGCTCAGGGGTAGCTAATCATTTTCTCGTCCCTTGTCAGTATAGTGAAGCCTATGGACCCCTTCTTAGAATAATGTCTCATGGCCCACATTTACAATTGAAGAAGATGCTAAATTTCCAGTTAAAGGTTAGTGAAAATAAAGCTGTAATTTCTTCCCATCCCAATTCACACAATTCCCCCTAAAGTGTCTCCATGACCCCTGTGGTTGGGGGAGGGGTCCGTACACCACAGGTAAGGAACTCCTGTTTTAGAGGAAGGTGTGGCAGATCACAGATTTAGGGCTGGAAGAGATCTTAGAATTTGTTTAGTTTCCCCCTCCCCCGCCCTAATTTTACAGATGATAAAACAAAAGACCAGAGAAGCCAAGTGACTTGTCCAGGGTCACACGGCTAACAAGAGGTTGACACTGTGCCACAATATAAGAAGACAAGATTTGGAATTTGATGATCTGGGGAATCCATAGACCTGAGAGCTCTAGATAAAGAGGAGGGTGTTGGGGCTGCACAGTCTTACAGGGGAATCTAGGCATGAATCTTGGCTCTGCTATTGCACTATTCTACTTGTGGGGCATTGAGTAATTATTTTTCCTGCCTGGGTCCCTTTGTAACAGGAGGATGTCAGACTGGATGGCCTGTAAGGTCCTTTTCAGATTTAAATTCTATGATCAAAAAGCTCCATCTCTTGTTCCCCTGGCCCTTCACACACACACACACACACACACACACACACACACAGCCGCCAGAGTTTGTCTGTGTGCTGCTTGTTGACAGAATTCACAAGGGGAAAGCATCACTGCAGAAATAGCATCAATCAGATTATAGGTAAGCGAAGATGTGCAGACAGAAATCTATGCGGTGTGGCCACATCCCACGATGTCCCAGGACCCTCGCCTATCCCTTGTCTCCAGCCCCCTTCCACCTGCCTCCCCCACTGCCCCTGTCTGCCCCAACTCCTCACCGCTTTGTGTTCAAGCTGCTGCATCTGGGTCTGCCCCCTTCTCCAATCTGCCAGGAAGGCACTGCCCCCTTCCCCTGCCCATCAAGGAAGTGATAGCCCCAAACCACTCTTTCTCCTCCCCCTCATCGCTCCTGCCACATACAGATATTGAATGGTAGCACCATAAGGTGGTCAGGTTCTGCTCTCCCCCTTCCAGGCTATGCTCTGGCATTCAGAGGATTTCTCCCAGATGGCCTCATCCCTAGAATGAGTCCTTAACTCCTGCCTAGGCACACTTGGAGCACAACTTTCGGAAGCATCTTCCTCACACAGAGAATGGGAAGAAAATGAAGGATGAGAAGGGAGATACAGAGATAAGAAGAGGGAGAGAGGGACAGACACACAGAAACAAGGTTGAGGGAGAGTCAGGGATAGGAAAAGAGAAATAGAGAAATGGGGAGCACGACAGGGAGAGTGGGAAGGACTGAAAAGGAGACATGGAGGTAAAGAGAGTGAAACAGGGATAGGAGGAAGAGATGGGTAGAGAGAGGCATAGGGAGAGACATAGGCAGGACAGAGGGAGGGACTTGGGGAGAAGGGGAAGCAAGAGGCAGAAAGAGGAAGCAGAGGGAGAAGAGGAAGGGGAGTGAGAGAGAGGCAAGGAAAGGTAGAGATAGGGCAGAGACACAGAGATATCAAAGACAAGACTCTGGGAGAGAGTCAGGGGCAGAGATGGGGGCAGGAAGAGATAAAGGCAAGAGCCATGAGAGAGAAAGGAAGGTAAAGGAGCTAGATGTAATGTGGGGAATGGGTAGGGGATGTGGGTGGGGAAAGGGACAGAAGCAGGACAGGGATGTCAGGGCAGCTCAAATCCTCCTCATCCCTCAGAGCCCAGTTCAAGCTTCACCTCCTCCAGGAAGTCTTCCAGAGCTCAGGGAAAGGGCTATGGATGGGCTATTCCTTGATACCTATCTTGAGCCCAGGAGACTCCTGGCTTCTCCATTCCTGACCTCTGGCTAGGGCTTTAAGGCTGGCAGAGCCCTCCATTCAGGGTCTCTCTGCCGCTCTTGGTCTCCAGGTGGGGTGGCATGCCCTGAGGCTACAGGCTCCTCTAAAGACAATTTGACTCCCAGGCCCCCTCTTCCCCCATCCTGACTCACTTCATGCCTCATCTACTTTCTGCCTTCCCTTTTTTAGGTATAATCACAGCGCCCCCTGGTGGGCCCAGGCAGATACTGCCACCATCACTCCGCTCAGAGCTGGGAAAGACCTAGAAAATGTGCCTGCTGAGTGGATAGGAGACTGAAAAAGGAAGGGAGTCTTCTAGAGTCTTAGGATGCAGAGCTGGGAAGGAATCTTCAAGATTATCTTGAGAAGCTTGTTGGAGTCAGGACCAAAAGACCTGCGGGGCTGTGTGACCCCTGGCAAGGTAATCAATTGCTCTGTGCCTCAGTTTCTCTCACTTATCAAACAGGTACTTGCTCTACTTCCCTCACAGTGTTGTTGCAGATAAAGTGTTCTATATACGTGGGAGTGCTGTAGAAGAGAGGTTTTGCCATCTAGTTCCACCCCCTCATTTTTACAGATGGGAAAACTGAGACCCACAATAGGAAGGTGATTTGGTGATTTGCCCAAGGTCATGGAGATGTTGACCTAGGTAGAATCTGAAACCTCGTTAGAATTTGAAGTCTTTGGACTCCAATCTAATCTGAATCGACAGTCATCTAGTAAGTGCCTACTGTGTGCCAGGCACTGGGCTGGGTCATAGAGACAAAATGGAAAACAATGTGAGCCCACAAGGAGCTCACATTCTACCCTAGGGACACAAACTATAAACCGATACATACAGACGTGATAATCTGAGGTAAGGCAGGACACTAATAACTGAGGGGAATCCAGATAGTTTTCCTGTAGGAAGTGGCCTCTGAGCTACAACTCCAAATCCAGTGTTCTCCTTATACTGAGGAAGGAAAGGGGCAGGTGAGGGGACCTGGGAAGGTCACCTGACCCTAAGCCATCCCCCCTCTGACACCTGCCTTTAGACATTCATCCCTTTGCCTTTATTTATTCAAGAAGTCAACAGAGCCCTGTGCCCAGGGCCCTATGCAAAGGACATGGTGTAGGGAGAGATGAATGGGGCACAGGCTCTGCTCCCAGAGTCTGCCATCCTCTCTAACCTGGGAGGTTAGACATAGTAGGTCAGATGCAACAGATGGCCAGATGGGATCAGGATCGTAGGGGAAGGACAGATAGAGGATCACAGAGATTTAGAGGAGAGTGGGATCAGGGAAGCCTTCCTGGAAGAGGGGGCATCCCAAGCTGAGCCTTGAAGGGTAGATTTGGAGAGGTGAGGGTAATAAGAGTAATAATAACTTACATTTATGGTGTTTTAAGATTGAACAAGTACATACAATATTTCATTTAAGCCTCACAATAACCCTGTACGATAGGCACTGTACGAAGTATCAACCCATTTTATAAATGAGGAAACTGAGGCTAACAGAGTCTCACAGCTAGTAAGCATAGGAAGCATAGTCTGAACCCACATCTTCCTGATTTCAAGTCCAGCACTCTACCCACTAGATATCTTATCTCAGGATGAAGAAAAGTCTTTTCATGTTCAAGTGGCTGGCAGAAGAACAAGGAAGTAAGAGGCTGCCAGAGGGCAGAGGGATGTTAGGGATGGCGGGATGGGAGGAAAGGGGAGAAGGGGATGGCTCACTTCAGAGGTACCCTGGAAATTCCTCCCTGATGACCCGGTGGTGAGATGGATTCTGATTGGCACTGTTCGCCATTCCTAGGAGAAATAAGAAGGGGAGGGGGAGGAGAGAGGGATAGAGACATAGCCCAGAAGGAACCCAGACCAGGGTATACCATTCCCCAGCAGGTGGAATATATTGCCTATGTTAGTGTCCTAGAGAGCTGGAGTTGGAGTCAGGAAGATCCGGGTTTGAATCCTGCCCAAGAAGTTTACTTGCTGTGTGACCCTGGGCAGGTCACTTCACCTTGCTGGGCCTCAATTCTCCCATCTATAAAACAGATGGTCATAACACCTATGTCCCAGGGCTATTATGGGGTTCAAGGTAAGCCTAATCTCAAATGTAAAGAGCCAATCAGCCCTAATCTGCATTTTGTAGAATATACAAAATGAGGGCCAGAGCAGTTTCATTTTTATCTCCAGTCCCTAACACATAGGAATCACTTCTGAAATGTTTTGTGAACCGAATTGGATTCATAAAATCCTAGACCGTCCAAGCTGGCATAATAAGGGGAGGGGAGGTAATAAGCATTTATTAAATGCCTAGGAGATGCCAAGCACTATTTCATTTGATCTTCACAACCATCCTGAGAGATAGGTGCTATTATTATCCCCATTTTGCAGTTGAGGAAACTGAGACAGAAAGAGGTTAAGTGACTTTCTCAGGGTCGCAAAGCTAGGAAGTACCTAAGGTCACATTTGAACTCAGATCTTCTTGAGACTTGTCTTCTTGATAGGTCCAGGGCCCTATCCACCGTGCACCTAGCTGCCCAAAGAGAGGAGATGTGATGGGGATCACTGGGCCAGTATCTGTAAGGGGACCCCTGGCCTAGGGGTGAGAGTCTGTGCACCCCCAGGGGAGGTTTGCCCACCTCTCTTCCATGGTGCTCTCTGGTGGCTGGTGCACTTGTACCACTGGGTGTGCCCAGATGCATGTCCCTGGGTCCCAGGCCCCTCCCAGGGTCTGAGGCGGAGCTGGGGTGGGTTTGGAGTTGGTTCTGAGCTGAATCCTTTGCGGTGTCTCAGCTCTTCTCTCCCGGCCTCATTAAAATGCAGACGGCAAATGCAGAGCCGTCAACAAGGTCACTGGAGAATGAAGAGCAACAGAGATAGAGCCAGTGGCAGGAACATGCCTAGCCCAGCCCAGCCAGCTCCTCGTAGCTCAGCTCAGCTCAGCTCAACCCAGCTCGGAGACAGAACTCAGGCGTCTTCCTCCCCCTGGCCCTTCCCTCTCCCCCTCCCGCCACGTTCCTTTCAGGATCGAAGAATGAGAGGATTGGAGCCATCTTCGCTTCTTCCTCTCCTCCTTCCCCTCCTCTTCTTTTCCTCTCTCTACAGCTTTCCTCTCTCCTCCATCCCTTCTCCATCTCCTCTTCAACCTTTCTTCTTCTCCTCATCCTCATTGTCTGTTCTTCACTCTCCCCACCCCACCCCCTACCCCCTCCTGTCCTCCCTGGTCTTCCTTGATCTTACTTTGGTCTACTCCTCCCTTTTGCTCCCTTCTTTTGCCCAGTGTCCAATGCCCAGGACTCCCAGCCTTCTTCTGCCCTTCCCCTCCCCATCAATGAATATCCAGCCTGTTTGTCATTCCCTCAGGGCCCATCCCTCTATTGTTGGGCAAATAGCCATACAGTTTACTTGGAAAAACTCCAGTGGTCGAGAACTCACTACTTCCCAAAACAGCGCATTCCACTTCGGAATAACTTGAATTGTTAGGAAGATTCTCCTTACATTGAGCATAAACCCCTTTCCCCATAACTCCTCCCCCCACCTTTGTCCTTACTTCTTTCCTTTGGGGCCAAGTAGAACAAGCTTACACCCTTTCATGTCTGCCTTTCATAGTCTTCAAAACAGTGACACTCCCCAAATATCTTCTCTCCTCTAGGAAAAAAAAAACATCCCAAGTCCCTTCTTTTACTCCTCCTACAACATGGTCTCCAGTCACCTCACCATTCTGTCACCTTCCTCACTAGGGTCCTATTTGAAATATGATGCCCAGGGCAGAATATGATAGTCCATATGAGACTGGAGTCATTCAGCCAGGTAACAAGCATTTGCTAAGCCCATTACATGCCAAGCACTTGGCTAAAAGCACTGGGAATGCAAAGGAAGGCAAAAGTCAGTGCCTGCCCTCAAGGAGATCATAGTCTAATGGAGGAGGCAACGTGCAAATAGCTATATACAAATAAGATAGAGACAGGATAGATGGGAGGTAATCAACAGAGGGAAGGCAATTGAACTTTAGCTGGGATTTAAAGGAAGCCAGGGAAATAAAGAGGAAGAGAGGAGGAGAGAGTTCTAGGCATGGTGGTCAGTGAAAATGCCCAGAGTCAGGAGATGGAGTATTTAGTCTGAGGAGTATCAAGGACACTGGTGTCGCTGAATGATGGAGCATGTGGGGAGGACAGAGAAGAATGGAAAACAGGATAGACAGAGATTATTGCTCTCCTCAATCTGGATGGTAGATCTAAGTCTGCAGTAACCAGCCCCAACAATGGCTGGACCATGATATGGAAGCCCAGGATGCCAGGCTAAAATGTCTGGAAATTATCTGGCCAGTCACGAGAGTCACAAAAGGTGATTCCCCTGAGTAGGGGAGTGACATCAAACCTGTCCATTAGAAAGATGACTAGGGGGGCAGCTAGGTGGCGCAGTGGATACAGCACCAGCCCTGAAGTCAGGAGGACCTGAGTTCAAATGCAGCCTCAGACCAAACACTTGACACTTAGTAGCTGTGTGACTCTGGGCAGGTTACTTAATCTCAATTGAAAAAAAAAAAGGACTATGGCACCTTAAATATAGCATGATATCTCTTCAGGGGAGAAACTAGAAGCAGGAGATTAGCCAAGACACTAGCAACAAGAGACAAGTGGAGAGGACAGCAGGATTGTAGGAATGAGGGGACAGAGGTGCTGGGGAAGGAGGGAAATGAGAGCCAAAGGATGAGAAGGAAAGGAAGATGGGAAAGGCAATTGGTGTGAACAGAGTTCAGGCCTTAGAGTCAGGAGGACCTGGTTCAAATCTGGCCTCAGACACTAGCGGTGTGAAACAAAGAAAGAGAGAGAGAGAGAGAGAGAGAGAGAGAGAGAGAGAGAGAGAGAGAGAGAGAGAGAGAGAGAGAGGAGAGAGGGAGGGAGGGAGGGAGGGAGGGAGGAAGGTCATTGGTGAGAGATGTTACAGGGGAGATAATGAAGGCAGGGGATTGGCAATCAGGGAGGGAGAAAAGATAGAGGTGAGGAGGAAAACTGAAGCAGGAGACACGTACTAGCCATGAGAAGTGATATCTTTGATTGGCAGGGAGAATATATGTAGGCAAACATCCAGGGAATCAAAGTATTTAGAGGAATTCCTCTTTCTTCCCTGATCTCCATTTGGTGAAGGCCATCTGGGGAAGTCATCTCCTCAGGGTGGGGCAGAAGGAAGGGACCATGGAAGCCAGATTCCTTGGGTGGCCGTTCTTACTCTGCCTAGAGCCCAGGCTGCCCAGCAGCAAGGACAAGCAGATGGACAGCCCAACCTAATCCCATTATCGTCCCATCCCTTCGTTCCTCTATATGGCCAAATTCCTTGAAAAAGTTGTCTACCCTGATGCCTCCACTTCCTCACCACCTGCTTTCTCATTAACCCCATTTCATGCTGGCTTCCATGTCCACTAGCCCAATGAAACTGTTCTCCCCAAGGTCACCATGGCCTCTTAATCACCAAATTTTATAGCCTTTTTTTCCAAGTTGTATCCTCCTAAACCTCTCTGCAGCGTTTAACACTATCGGCCACCCTCCTCCTTTTGGATGCTTGGCTTCAAGCTCTTCCTTTGGCTATAGAGGCATTTCACTCTCCAGACTCCTTTCATCATCGTCATCATTGTCTTCTTCTTCTTCTTCTTCTTCTTCTTCTTCTTCTTCTTCTCTTCTTCTTCTTCTTCTTCTTCTTCTTCTTCTCCTCCTCCTCCTGCTCTTCCTCCTCCTCCTTCTTCTTCTTTCCTCTGACTCGAAGGCCAGTCATCTATCCACTGAGCCACCTATGTGTCCCAACTTCTTAAACCACTCCTCTGTTGTCTTCAGTGGCTCCTATAGATCCTACCTCTTTGATGTCTCTCAAATCTCTCTCTCCTCTTCTCTACACCCATGGCTGTCACCTTGGTCAGGCTTTCATTACCATGCCCCTAGTCTATTACAATTATTAGGGCCTCCTAACAGGTCTTCCCAGCTTCATAATTCTCATTCCATTCCATCCTTCCCAAGCTGGCAGCCTGATCTTCCTTAGGCATGTCACCCCTTCTACTAAGAAAGCTCACCTATGGCTGCCTATTGATCTAAACCCCTGTTTCTGTCCTTCCAGTCCCTCCACAATCTGGCATCTCCTTTCACATTCGGCCTCATCTCATGAAAGAACTCTATGTTTCAAGAAAACTGAATGACTCTGCAGTCCCCAAATTCCAACTGTCCTCTAATGCCTCTGTGTCTTTCTCTGGGCTACATCCCCACCCATGCTTGCATTGCCTTCCTTGACACTTTTCAACTGTTGAATTACTACCCATCCTTTAGAGCCTAACTCAAGAACAAGGTAGGTGAGGCACAGTTAAACAGCAATTTGTTTGAAAAAATATATATCTAGGGGGTTTAGTGGACTGAAAATCAGTGCACTGTGTGATATGGAAGCCAAAATAAATTAATGGGATCTTGGGCTTTGTTAGGAAAGGCATAGCTTCCAAAAACCAAGAGTAGGTGATAATCTCACTATATTCTTTCTGAAAATTTTTTTATTTATTTTATTTTTAATTTGGGCAATAAAACAAACATTTCCATAAGATAGTATAATTTAAAAAATGATTGCACATGAAACCATAAATCTATTACATACAACTTGCTATTTCTTTAAAATATGTAATAAAGTTATCACATGAATTTCTTCTTTTTTTATTCCTTCCCCTCCCACCCCCACCCTAGACATGGCTACCATTAGGCACAAATGTGTGTGTGTGTGTGTGTGTGTGTGTGTGTGTATACATAAAATGTAAAATCGTTCTATACATACTTCTATTTAATGAATTCTTTCTCTGGATGCAGATAGCGTCTTCCTTCATATGTCCCATTATATTCTGCCCTGGCCAGCCTACATCTCTTCCAGGCCGTACAGTTTAGGGAAGACACTGATAAATTAGAGAATGTCCTGAAGAATGGTGAAGGACCTCAAACCCGATCAGTTGAGGCCACTGGAGATGAGTCGGTTGGAGAAGAGTTCCTACAGCCATGTCTGAGGATCTGAAGGACTGGCTGTCTTGTGGGGAGAAATCAATAGGCTTCTGTTTGATTCCAGAGAGCAAGATGAGAAATGAGGGGTGGAAGGTGCAGGGAAGTAAAATTTGGGTTTGGGGTTGGGAAAGATTTCCTAACTATGAGAGATATTCAGAAGTAGAGTGAGCAAGCTGGGGAGGTAGGGTAGACTCCCCATCCTTAGAGGTCTTCAGACAGATTCTGGACAATCAGTTGTTGAAATATAGTGGGGATTCTCTGGGGGGTTAGGGTTGGACAGTTGTCCAAGTGTCTTCCAACTCTGAAATTCTATGATTCTCTGAAAATGCATCCTTCTCCAGGAAGCCTTCCATGCCCACCATCAGGGATATTCGTAGAGCACTTTGTCTACACTTCTCTAAGGCACAAAATATAATATATCCTGGCTGGATATATTATACAAGACTGCAATGTCTTGTAAGGCAGGACTTGTGCCTTATTTACACTTTGTGTCTCCAACAGTTTTAAAACAGTAGGTTCTCTACTCACAGTAGGTTCTGAATAGATGTTAGTTGACTTGAATTATTTAATTCAACTACACTAAACCTAGTCGTCCATTTTAGATCTTAGGTAAAAAAGCAAAAGGGAATCTCTCACTTTCTCTTTTATCAAAAAAAAAAAAAGTAGTCAGCCTTCATTAGCATTTAAATATTCAGCAGTCAAAGTAGATATTCTTGGTGGGATAGATTAACATCTGTAGGCACTAATTCACTCTAATGGACCCAGCAGGGAATCTTTGATGCTCAATCTCCTTTTCAGAGAAACTCGGGGCTGTAAAGGACTTTGGAGGCCATCTAGTACCACTCTGTACTTGAAGAGGAATCCATTCTAAGGCATTCCTGACAAGTGGTCATCCGGCCTCAATTTGGAAGCTCATTACCTGCAGAGCTAGCCCAAGACGCTTTGGGATAGCTCTGATGATTAAGAAGCTTTCCCTTCTCCTAAGCCTGAAATTCTCTTCCCTGCATCTTCTACCTTTACTTCTCTTGGTTTGGTCCTGTAGGGCCAAGGAGTATAAATCTAATTTTCTTTCACTTGACAGTCCTTCATATACTTAAAAGATAACTAACAAGTCTCCCTTAAGACTTCAGTTCCTTCTCTCCATCTTCACACGGTACGCTCTCCCCATTCTGGCACCCCTCCTCCAGATGTGTTCTGGTTTGTCAATGCCTTCCCAGGCTGTGGACCCCAAAACTGGACACAAATCTCCAGATGTGGTCTCAGGACCTCTGTTTTGGACACTGTTTTTATTAATGCAGCCTAAGACTGCATTAGCCTTTGGGTGTGCCATGCCACACTACTAATACATCTTGAGTCCACTAAGACCCACGTGTCTTTTTAATGGGAACTGTTGCTTAGCTCTATTTCTCCCTATCGCATCTGCACACTGAATTTTATGAAAATGTTAAGTGCTCTCCAATTTCTTCTTGTTAGATGTGGCTTACTGAGATCTCTCTGGATCCTGACACAGATGTCCATCATGTTAGCAATTCCTCAAAACTTATTTGATAAGAAGGCTGTTATCAAATCATTGATAAAAATGTTGAACAGATCAGGGCCAAGGACAGAACCCTAAACCGTGACTATTTCAAAACACAGAAGGAAGAAAGAGCTGGGAAGGGTCTGGGATAGCCCCACCCACCCAGTGGCTCCTGGGTGAGATGGGAGCCAGGGAGGTCATCCAGGGTGGAACTTAGAAGGAGGCAAGGAAGAGAGATTCCCCTCTCCCACCTATCCCCCCCACTCCAACCCCCCTCCCCCCGGCTGAACTCCAATAAATGGGACTCCCTGGAAACCAGCCAATTAAGCAGACCATTAGCAGCTCACCCACCCCCACCCTAGAGCCTCTCAGAGTGGGCCTATTCAGGGCCTTGGACATCTAGGTCAAAATAATACTTTTTCTGGTCACATTTGTACAGTAATTTAAAAAGCAGCCAAGTTTTGAGAACCAGAACTATGGGTGGGCTTTTCCCATTCCTACCCCCACAGTCTTGGTCAACACCCTAAGCTTCTGGGGAAGAAAGAAAGGAGGAAGGAGGCTTGGACAAGTGTAGGGTAGGTCTGACCTTAGGCCAAAACACTGGCATTAACAATATTAACTGGCTCCACATCTGCTTCCATTGAGCTGGGAGGCTCCAAATTGGTCCATAAACCTATAGTTATATTCCTGAGTGCCCACCATTGATAAGATTTCCCAGGTACCTGCTGGGGGAGAGGGAAGGGCATACTGCCACAGGACAAAGCTAGAGCTTCAGAAAACACTAAGGGTCCTGTTGGTCTGGCGAGTATAATGGGCCTGGGACCTCCATATTTAATGGGAATGGGGAAGGAATGTGAATCAATGGATACATATGGTCAAGGCTGAAGCTTGGGCAGCTCAATGGCTCTTAATAATAATGGCTGATAAGGATAAATTACACTTCTCATCTCTAGGCTCCAGTGTTTTCATCTATAGAATTACATTACTGAATAGGAAGGGTCTCTAAGGGCTTTCTGACCTCTAACATTCTATCTAGGTTCTTAGGTATTTTTCAGTTCCAATATTCTATAGTCTAAGGCAAGCTTCTTAAATTTTTTCCACTTCAGCACTTCTTAAACATATGGGATTGAAACCTAAGGTACCTCATCAGTTTGGACATTCTACGTTCTAAGGTCCCTTCCAGCTCTGACTTTCTCCATTCTAAGGTCCCTCCTAGCTCTGGCCTCCTGGTTCTAAGACTCCTTTCAGTTCTGACCTGCTGCATCCAAAGGTTACTCCCACATCTGACATCCTAAGTTCTAAAGTCACGTCCAGCTAGGATATCCTCTATCCTAAGGTCCTTTAAAATTCTCATACTTCATGTTCTATGCCTTTTCCATCTTTGAAAGTCTAGGTTTTTTCTAGCTCTGACATTCTATATGCTAAAGTATCCCCCAGCTCTGAAGTTCTTTCTATGTTTTATGTTCTAAGAGACCTTCCAATCATAACGTTCCAACCAGGATGTTCTATGGGTCTATGGATCTTAAGCCTACCTACCCCCAAGGATTGTCCTACTTTCCCACCTCCATAGACTGGTGAGAAATAAATCACTAGCTTTACTCAGTTTCCTCATTTTGTCTCAAGCTATGGTGTAAGCTAGAGAATAGCAATTAAGACTGGCTGGACAGTGGATTGAGTGGGCGCTAATGAATAGACGTCTGACGCATGGAGAGCTAGATGAAGCGACAGAGAGATGAATGATGATTTCCTCTTTCACTTCTCCTCCTTGCCAGCTCACTCAAGCCCCTCCTATCCCCTCTGCAATGGGATCACATTTCTCTCTTATCCCCCAAAGGGGGAGTTTTTCCAACTCAGTCTCTGAATGCTCATTAATTTCATGCTCCATCTCATCGACGACTGACCTACTTCTCACTCCTGTCCTGATGTGTCTCCCCAGTGTCATCCTTCAGTCTCCTGGTCCCCTGGTCAGCCAGGGCTCTTGCTTGTGCCTCTTCTTTGCAAATCCCGTCCAGAATGGGGCCCAGATTTCCTTTTCTTCTAAACAACAGGCCCTCTCAGAGACCTTGGGAAAACCTCATTCAATCCCTCCCCTGCACGTTTCTCTCTCCTCCTCCTCCCCTCTGCAGACCTTCCACAGGGGAGCATCAAGGTCTGAGTCCCATGGCCTCCAAGAGCCTCTGCCCCTCTGAAAACCATTCATCCTCCAGGGCCCAGCTCATGGGTTCCATTAGTTGGTCAGTCATTATCACTATATGAGAGCTGGAAGGGACCTCAGAGATCAACTCATTTGATCCCTTCCTTTTACAGATGTGAAAAATGAGGTCTTTAACTGAGTCACTGACTGACCCAAAGTCACACAGCTGGGTATTACAGAGCTTGAACCCAGTCAGAGCTTCTGGTCTGTGGTCCGGTGCTCCTCCTCCTGCACCAGATCTCTCACCTCTTCTTCCTTTCTTTCTCTGACCACCCCACATCTCAAGGATATCTTCGACATAGCTCTTGCTCATTCATGCATTCATTCAACAAACATTTTTTTTTATTTTTAGGCAATTGGGTTAAGTGACTTGCCCAGGGTCCCACAGCCAGTAAGTGTCAAGTGTTTGGTCTGAGGCCGGATATGAACAAACATTTTTAAAGTCCTTATATTCGCAGGGAAGGCCCTGGGCTCCCAATAGGGAAGCAAAATGGAAAACAATGCATTCCCTGCCCTCAAAGAGCTTGTAGTCTGGAAAATATGACATGTCTACACATAAGGCAGTTATAAGAGGAGATCCAGACAAAGCACTCTAGAAAATTTCAGGAGGGAATAAATACTTTCAACTTGGAAAAAGATTTGAGGAAGACAGCAGGAAGTCTATTGGCACCGGAACTGAAGCTTGAAGAAAGAGGAAGATTTCAGTTGGCAAAGATGAGAAGGGCATGGGATCCAGTCATGGAGGATGATCTTCTCAGAGACAGGAGAGGAAAGGATGAGATTGATGAAGAAAAAGTAGTCCACTTTGGTGCCAATGCAGAGTACAGAAAGGGGACTGGAGTGAACGAAGTAAGGCTTGAAAGGCAGATTGGTGGCACAGTGGGTAGGTCGTCACACCTGAGTTCCAATCCAGTCTCAAACACACACCAGCTGTGTGACCCTGAGCAAGTTACATACCCTCCTTCAGCCTCTGTTTCTTCATCTATAAAATGGAGATAAAAATAGCACCTACCTCCCAGGGAAAAATAAAATTAGATAATATTTGTAAAATGCTTTTCAAACCTTAAAGCACTATATAAATGCTAGCTATTATGATTATTGAAGAGGGCTTTGAATGCCAGGCTAGTGTGTTTGGAGTGTATCTTACAACAGGTTCAGCTCAGGCACCACCTCCAACATGAAGCTTTCCTTGATTTGCACCCTTCCACCCCTAACCAGCTGAAGGTGATCTCTCCCTCTTCCAATTTTCCTAGAGCCCATTGTCTGTGTCTCTCCCTTGCTCCATCCCATTCTACCTTGCATTATATCGACTTTTGTATGTGTCATATTCCACCCATTAGATTATGAGTTCATTAAGATCAGGGACTCTGCCCCTTTTTATCTTTGTAGCCTCAGGGTCTATCACAGAGCTTGGAACATATAGGCCCTGCATACAAACAAGACCACCCAGAGGAGAGAGACCAGGATGGTCTACAGGTCATGTCATATGAGGATCAGTTAGAATTAATGATGTTTAGCCTGAAAAGAAAAAATTTTGGGAGATGTAGCTAGAACTTTTATAACATTTTAAGGTTTGCAAGGCATTTTACATATATTATCTCATTCTATCCTTATAACAACCCCACAAGGTACGAGTTAATATTATCCCTGTTTTATAGTTGGAGAAACTGAGGCAGGTAGAGGTTAAATGACTCATGCAGGGTCACACAGATATGGCCAGATTTGAACTCAGACCTAGTACCCTATCCACTGCACCATCAGCTACCTTCAAATATTTTAAGATCTGGCAGATGAGGATAGACTTTTTATGCTTGTCCCTAGAAGGCAGAATAAGAAGCATGGAACAGAAGTGACAGAGAAGTAGATTTAGGGATAAAGTAAGGGAAAACTTTCTCATTTCCTAAAAACAAGAGCCATCCAAAAACAGAACTGGCTGCCTTGAGAGGTAGTGTTATGTAGCAGATGGAGCATTGGACTTAGGGTCAGGCCACCTGGGTTCCAATCTCATCTGTGATATTTGCTAGTTGTGAGACTGTGGACAAGTCACTTTGGGAGCTATCTGAGCTCCTCTTGGGGGGGGGGGGCAGGATGGTACAATAGAAAGACTACTAAGAGTACTGAATTTGGACTCAGATGACCCAAGAATGAATCCTGACTCAGTTGCTTATTTCCTAACCTCAAACAACTCACTTGACATATTTGTGCCTCAGTTTCTTCAGCTGTAAAATAATGGTATTAGACTGGATGGTCTCTCAGATCCCTTCCAGTTCTCATTCTGTGATCTTAGGATCTGTAAAATGTGGATAACAATAGCCATAGGACCTACCTCTCAGGGATGCTATGATACTCAAGGTAGTTTTATATATGGCAAGTATTTTTTCAAACTTCAAAAGTTTAAGGAAATTTCAGTTATTAGGAGGTCATGAATTTATAGCATCACAGGAATTAGAAAGGCCTCCAGAGTCTATCATGTGCAAACTAAATCTGAACAAGGACTCCTCCTATAATGCCATATCTTTCAGGAATCTATCCCTATCTGATATCACTCATTGTTCCAATTCGATGACACAAGTCACAATCAGCTCGTCAGCCACTCAACACAAACTGCACACTTTGATGAGTGTTTGATTAAGCTCTCCTATTAGACTGTCAAGCCTTTGACAGTAGGTGCCATGTCTAATCTTCATTAACTGCTTACCAGGCCAATACAATATCAGCTGGTCGACTAGGTTTTGGTTTCACCGTGATCTTCAGTAGACTCGGAGAAGACAGTCATTCTTCTTGATGGCATCACTTTGTTTACCAAATGAACAACCATTCCTGTACAATCCCAGCTTCTTGGGCGCGTTCTGAGTTTGTAAACAAGCTATCTGTTTAACAAGCAGTTATCCAGACTCCACTTGCAGGGTTTCAATGATAGGGAACTTTACTATCCCCTGCTCCCCCACCCCCCCAACATGGCCCATTCCACTTTGGGATGGCCAGGAGGTATTTCCTTAATAAAGATGTGACTTTGCAAGTTCTACCCACTGGTCCTAGTTCTGACCGCTGGGGTAAAGAACAACTCTAATCCTTGTCCTTAGAGGTATTTAACCAGAAGTAGGATGAATAATGGTCAGAGATAATGTAGAGAGGATTCCTGTTCAATTATGGTTTGAACCAAATGCCCTCCGAGGTCCCTTCCATATCTGTGGTTCTGTAGATAAATGTTGGGCCGAATTCACATATACCCCCAACTTCAATAGCCTCTTCCACAGAGATTGTAGACGTTGCTTTCATATCTTTAAAAGACAACAGAATCTGGGAGTGTTGGTTTAAACTGTCATTCCTTGAGGAATCTTCAAAGAGCAGAGAGTTTTAACTATTGTTCAGGACTAATCTGTGATGGGCTGCAGAGAAGACAGAGGAAAAGGACTAAGAGAACTTATTTCCTGAAAGAACTAAGTTTAACTTTCATATTGTAAAAAAAGCACAGAGAATTCTTGAAAAGATACTTTAATAGGGGTCCCACAAAGTACTGATTGGTAAGATTGTTTCCAAAATTGAAGAGAAATCAGCAATTATAATGATGTTTAATGATGACTTTTGCTTTGATTTTTCTTATGGCTAATAGATTGTAAATAATTATTTATGTCTTTGTTTCACTGTTTGTTACACTTTCCACAAAGTATATAGCCATTAATCTCTATGTTTATTTAGCCTAGGAGATTAGAGATGGGGGAGGCAGGACAATATATTCTAGAGAGAAATCAACAAGATTTATGGGGAAATATGCTTTGCATGTTTTTTTTTTAATAAACTGGGAAGAGGCCTCAAAGACAATTGATTCATTAATGAAAGAAATATTACAATTATTAGTAATTAATGTGTAAATGTTGGAACATACATTTTGATTGCCTTAGAACCCAGGATAAGAATTAATAGGGAAAAATAGCTAGTAGGAGGCAGAAAGGTTTGTTCTGTGAAATTTGGATCCAGTCCAAGGGCCTCACTTGAAGACCTAGAGGGCCACATGTGGCCTCAAGGCTGCAGGTTCCCCACCCCTGACCTACACTATACTTCAAGGTTGACCCTAAAATTCTATTGTGCATGTAATCACAAAAACACAGAATTTTAGAATTGGAAGGGACCTCACTGGACATCTAGTCCAATCCATACCCCAAAGGAATTCCCACTGTAACATGTGGAAAGTGGTCATCCAGCCTTTCCTTGAAGATTTCCAGTTAGGGGGGAATTCATTACCACCTACAGCAGTCCATTCCACTTTGGGGCATCTCTAATCATGATGAAAGTTTTCCTGATGTTGAGCCTAAATTTGCCTCCTGACACGTTGTAACTCTTGTTCCTGGTTTTTCCCTCTAGCATCCTCTCCAAAAGCCCTTCACATACTCCAAGAAAGCTGTCATAACCCTCATGGGTCTTCTATTCTCCAGGCCAAAGGTCACCTTTGTCCCTTTAATTAATCCTCACTTGACATGGACTCATAAGATTTAGAGTGAAAAGCAACCTTAGAGGTCATCTAGCCAACTCCAAAATATAGTCATGAGGTCATCAGGTCACAGATTTAGAGCTAGGAGGGATCCTAAAGTCTAACACCGCCATTTTATAAAACGAGAAAATTGAAGCCTAGATGGATCAAGGGACTTGTCCGATGTCACACAGGTCATACGCTGCAGAACCAAGGTTTGATCCATGACAAAAATCCCACCTTCTACAGGAAGCTTTTCCCAATCCCTCTTAGCCTAGGGTCTCTCCTCTACTGATTATTTCCAATTCATTCTGTATAAAGCTTGTTCAACTCGCTGTGGTCTGTATGTTGTCTCCTTCATTAGACTCTGAGCTCTTCAAGGGCAGGGCCTTTCTTTTGCCTTTCTTGGTATCTCCACTGGGGAGCTAGGTAGCACGGTGGATAGACCATAGGCTCTGCAGTCAAGAAGACCTGAGTTCAAAGTCAGCCTGACGCTTACTAGCTGTGTGACCCTGGGCAAGTCACTTAACCCTGTTTGCCTCAGTTTCCTCATCTGTAAAATGAGCTGGAGAAGGAAATGGCAAAGCACTCCAGTACCTTTGCCAAGAAAACCCCAAATGGGGTCACGAAGAGTCAGACATAACTGAACAATAACAAGAATTCCCAGGGTTTAACCCAATGCCTAGCATACAGTAGGCACTAATACATTCTGACTGCCTGACTGACTAATCCCAGGCTTTCTGACTCCAAATCCAGTGCTCTAGATACTTCACCATACTGTCTCTCTTAAATTGAATTGGACTGAACTGAATTTGTGCCTCTGGAGCCTGACTGAAGTGGAACTAGGGACTGAAAGAGGCACTCAGTCCTCTGTTCTAACTTTAAAAGGCAGAACAGTCAAAAGCTGGTCCCCAAATGCTCAGGCTATGGGGGAGAAAGTCTTGGGGAGAAAATGTTGAAGGAGGGGAATTTTGCAATTAAAAACATACACAAAATCCAGACAGAATAATGCATGGCAGACACAAGACAGTGCACTGGGTGGGGGGGTGGGAGGGGTGCTGCATTTGGCTGCCTTATGGGGGGAGATTTGAGAAACAAGAGAGGGGTTCAGAGACAGGCAGATGGAGACACAGGGAGATGAGAGTGAGAGAAATTGAGAGAGAGACATAGACGGAGACTTAGAAAGAGAGAGAGAGAAAGAGAGCAGAGCCAGATGGAACCCTGGAATGGGAAAGAAGGAAGCAAGAGGGGGGTGGGAGGATAACAGACTTTGAAGGAAGAAGCTGCAACCTCCATCCCACACCACTGGAGATGACATGGCAGGAGGTTGGAAGCAGTAACTAAATCTTAGCATGTAGAATTTCAAAACTGTCAGGGTCCTTAGATCTCTCAAAGTTGAACCTTCCATCTGAAGGCAGGAATCCCCCCTTGCAACCTCCCTAACAGGGGGTCATCCAATGGGTAGCTCATTATCTAAGGAAGTAACGTGTTCCATAGCACTGTAGAATGTTAGGGTTGGAAGGGTTCCTAGAGTCCATCTAGTTGAACATCCCCCCTCTTTTTACAGAGGATAAAAGTAAGGCCCAGAGAAAGGAAGTGACTTGCCTAAGGTCACATGGATACTAAACAGAATGAAGTCAATTTGTCCTTACTGTCCAGAGCTCAGGTAGACAATTCTTTCTGTCTATCCATTTAGAGGGATTTCGTTGCTTCTTCAGCTGGTTATGCCACTGTTTAAGATTTATTAGATTGAGTCTTGATAATGAAAATGATTTTTGGAGAAGTCCTTGACTGAAATGCAGATGTGGAAAAGGAAGGATTCAAAGCCCCCAAAGACAGATTTGTGGAGAGGAGAGGGATAGTTCTGAGGTAACTGAGGCTAGGTTGAGGGGCTCCGTTGTGCCCTGAAAGGAAACAGAAAGTCCTGGCAGAGGTGTGGACTGAAGTCTGAATGTTCTACACTTTCTAGCCTTTTAGAGCGCTCAATTAGTGCTGGTGGCAGGAATATACAGAGACAGGATAAGGACTCATCCTTACGTTGGACAGCCCTGGTTAGCTATCCTTCATTCATTAGACCACCATGGTTCAGCTGCCTTCTTCCTCCATCTCCGTTTGGTAAACCTTTCTCCCATTGGTAAAATCTTCCTGGGTCCTCTTTATTGAGGAAGGGCCTAAAAAAACATGTTTTATTCTCCCTCAGCACCATGCTACCCCCACTTTTCAGCTCTTTTTTTATTTGTTGTCTTTCCTCATTAAAAGGTAAGCTCTTTGAGGGCAGGGACTGTCTTTTTTTTTTTTTGCTTGTATTTGTATCACCAGCACTTAGCATAACGTCTGGTGACCTCTAAGCACTTAATAAATGCTTCTTGACCGCGTGCTTTCAAATCTCTCTAGCACCTTGAGCAGCCTGCCTCATCACCTCCAACCACTGTCACCAAGACTTACCTCCTTGGACGGGGTTCTTCCAACTAGGGCTTACTCCAAAACTCAACTGAGGTCTTCAAGGTCATTGAATGTAAGAGCTGGAAAGTGACCCATCTAACCCTCTTCTCTCTCTCTCTCTCTCTCTCTCTCTCTCTCTCTCTCTCTCTCTCTCTCTTCTCTCTCTCTCTTCCTCCCTCCCTCCCATTTTAGAGATGGGAAAACCGAGTTCCCAAAAGTGGAAGGAACTTGTTCAAACAGTCAAGTCAGTGTCAGAGGTGAAATTAGTTTTATGATGGAAATATAGCACCCTTACACTAAACCATGCTTCTAGAACCAGAAGAGAGCAGGGCCAGTGGGGGAGGTAGTGAAAAGACGAGGTGATACCAGAGAGACAGTCTGAGTAGGGAACTTCCTATGGAAGAGCTGGGTGGGAATCCAGGCTTCCAGATTTCCAGCCCTGTTGCCCTTTGCCCTAATTAGACCCCATTTTGAGAATTTCATTCATTCTAGGTGACACTTTTTAGGAAGAATATTGACAAACGGAGCTCATCCGGAAGGGGCGAGCTTCATTAAACCAGGATGGGGAAATGACTAGAGATGGCATCAGTCAATCAATCAATAAACATTTATTAAGTAGATATTAAGTAACTATTAAGTGTCAGCCACTGTGCAAAACTCTGGAGACGTAAAGAAAAAAAAATATGAAATGATCCCTGGGAGGATCATTAAAGGAAATGAGGATGAATGAATGCATTCATGAATAAATGTATGCATGAATGAATGAATGAATGAATGAATAAGAAAAGCATCTCTTAAGCTCTTCTATGTGCAAAGATACAAATAGAAAAGCAGAGACATGAAATATGAAATGTCCCCTCAATAACCACATTCTCTTGTCCAGGTGAAACCAAGACACAATGAAGAAGGATTAGACTTTTTCTTGTCAGCTCCAGAGGCCCAAGGGGGTAGATATCACAAAGAGGTAGATTTCAGCTCAAAATTAAGAAAAAATGTCCTAACAATGTCGACCTAAAAGGGAATGCGCTCCCTGGGTAGAGAACGAGTTCCCCATCACTAGAAATGTTCAAGCCCGGGATGGATGTCTGCTCACTGGGGATGTGGTAGAGGAGATTCCTGTTCAGGCATAGGTTGAATTAAATAATGCCTAAAGTCATTTGGCATTGTGAACTTAGTGTCAGGAATCTGACTTCGAGTCCCGGAGCTGCCACTAATTAGCTTCAAAGACTTAGCCAGTTCCCTTCCTCTCTTTCTAGCCCTCAGTTTCTCCACTGGTTAAATGAGGGAGTGGAAGGAGATGCTTCTCTCCAGGCAACTTGCCAGCACCTGATGGCCTGTGTTTGGATTTCCCATTTGCATCTTAAACTTTGGTCAGTGTCTCCATAAGAGGAGTCCAGGGGAAAGAGCACTGGCCCTGGAACCAGAGGACCTAGATTCAAATCCTGGCTCTGCTACTTGCTATCTGTGTGACCTTGTACAAGTCTCTTAACTCTTTGGGTCTCAGTTTCCTCATCTGTAAAACAAGAGTAGGACTTGATGACTGCTAAGTTCCCTTCCAGCTCTGAATCTATGAGTTTGGCTTTGGGAGTGAGGCTTGAAACCTCTTGAGCCTCACTGTCCAGGGGTTCCCAGGCAAAGTACCCTGGAGCTCCTAAGAGCTTGGTTCCAAAGCAGCAGCAGCAGCAGCAGCCCTGTGACATTCAGTATCCAGCAAACCTCTCCCTTTGGTGTCCCCAGACTCCCAAATGAGCCACCAGCGCCACCTAGGGGCTAGCCAGAGAGCCAGCCTATTTCTCACTCACTCTTTGTCAGGACCGTGGCAACTCCCGGGAGAGATGCCTGGCTAGGTAAGCAAACTGGTGGTGCCCTCCTGCTCCAGGCAAGCAGTGAGCCAGTAGGTCCCTGCTCTGTCCTGCCCACCCCCATTGCCTGCAGGCTTCCTAAGGCCCTGTCCTTGACCTTATTCTCTTTTCTCTATTTTCTCCCCCTTTCATCTCCTTAGATTGTTTCAACCACAACTCAGGATTGTAGAATTTTGAGCTTGAAGGGACCTTAAAGATCTGTCTCCTGCAAGTGTTCTTAACCTGGAATTCATGAACTTGCTTTTTAAAATATTTTGGAAATTGTATTTCAATATAAGTATATTTCAATGTAAGTATCTGTAATCCTATGTATTTCATTTTATGCATTTAAGAACATCCTGAAAATGGGTCCATAGACTTCACCAGGCTGCTAAAGGGATTCAGGACATTAAAAAAGGTTAAGAGTGCCTGCACTAGTCCAACTGCTTCATTTTATACGTGTGGAAACTGAGGTCCAGGGAGGTTAAGTCACAAAGCAAGGTTATATAAGTAGGAAGCTGGGAATTGAACCTGGGCCCTCTGATGTTAAATCCTCTTACCCTTATACCACCGCCACTCCGTAGAAACAACTCACCAGCTGCATCTTGTACCTTTAGTCCTAACCAGTCTTCTGAGCTCTGGAAATGCAATTCCCACTGCCTTCAGGACCTCTCCACCAGAATGTCGCACTAACACCTCAAACTTCACCTGTCCAAAGTCAAATCTATTGTCTTAAACCTAAACTGATTGTTCCTCTCAGCTAATCTATTTCTCTTGAGGACACCTCCATCCCCCTAGTCACCCAGGCTCAAAATGAAAGAAGGAAGCAAGTATTTATCAATAACCTATGTATTCTGTATTGACAAATATTATCTCATTTGATCCTCATAACAATCTGAGACATAGGTGCTATTATCTCCATTTTATACTTAGGGAAACTGAGGTTAAGTGATTTGCCCAGGGTCACCCACCTAATAAGTGTCTGAGTCTGGCTTTGAACTCAGGTCATCCTGACTCCAGGCCCAGCGTTCTCTCCATGGAGCCACCTAGCTACCTCAAAAGTTTAGTCATTCTGAGGTTCTCCTTTCCCCAGCCTCCCAGATCTAATTAGTCACCTAGTCTGGTCACTCTATAGCTATAATATCTCTTGTGTCATCCTCTTTCTCCTTATTCTCCTAGCCACCACCCTAGTCTAAGACCTCATTCCCACCTGGATCATTCCAACAGCCTCCTGACAGGCCTTCCTGCTCCCACTCTACCTCTTCCCTCATCCAACCATCACATACTACCCTAAACAGCAATTCCCCTGTATTATTCACGTTCCACCTGGCTCTTGGCTCAGAACTGGGCCCACAGGAAGGGCTCAATGAATGCTGAATCTCAGTAGCCAATTATCTTCAACATAACTCCCCCCACTCCACAGGCATACACACACACACACATACACACACACACGCTCTGGGAAAAACCTCTTAAATCAAAACTTAGGTTATTTTTAAAAGGGATTAACAGGGTTCCTTCTAAAAAGGTATTCAAGATACAAAGCTGATCAGGTATACGACAGCTATTTGTTTGCTCTTCCACCAAAAAAAAAAATCCTAAAATTCAAAAGCCTCATCAGCATGCATTGATAAATAATTAGAACATACAGGGGCAGCTAGGTGGCGTAGTGAATAGAGTTCTGGCCTTGGAGTCAGGAGGACCTGAGTTCAAATCTAGCCTCAAACACTTAACACTTACTAGCTGTGTGACCCTGGGCAAGTCACTTAACCCCAATCGCCTCACCAAAAAGCAAAAAAAAAAAACCCAAAAAACATACAAATAATAATCTATCATTGCCAGTTTACTTTCTTGGTTGGCTAATATTTAAAACATTAAAACATGAAACCCTTTGTGTGATTGTTGGACAGATATTTCACTTTCACCTTAGAT